>NC_056735.1:1405540951-1405840951 GCF_019279795.1 Protopterus annectens
ACATGAGGATGGAGTTTGATTAATGGCCCCTGTATTGAAGGAGCCATGCAGGGAGGGGAAGGAGTGAAGGAGTGTAGCCTGCTCACCTCTGCATGGGGGTGGGGAGAGATGTGCATACTCAGGAGGGATATGGATGTGATTTACATGAGAGAGACCAGGGAAACCACCACTTAAGCCTTGGGAGGACAGCCCCTTATAGAACTGAAGGTTTACTGCCACAGTCAGCCCATTCTACATACCAGTCTTGAAACCTTTCCAGACAACTGCATAGATTAGGGCATAAACAAGAAAAAAGTTTGCACCAGCTCTAATGGTTGTCTAAATCGTTATCACTCCTGGTTAACCCTCACCCATGAGATGGGGAATGGACGAGCAGTTTGGCTGGAAGTTGGCTCAGGTATTTCCAGACTGTAATGGCAAAGAACACAAAAAAAAAAAAGGAATATTTGAATGTAGGTGCAGTAGTTACCAGTTTCTTTAATAGGTCAAAAGTTTTAGTTTGCGTCTTAGGCCAACTCAAAGACTATATCGTTGACCTTTATTAGATGCTTCTATATTGGGCAATAAGTTATGAAATGAGATAAGAATTGTACTATCCCAATGATCACATTAATGAGGATTTCCATGCTGTAGTTTGCATGTTTGCAATAATACATACCTTGTCTGCATCTGGTTGTAGCCTGTTAACTATAATGAGATGCCACATGCACTTCAGAGATTATGCATCAGTACATTTTATTTTATTCAGTTTCAGATCTTGTGACCATAGTCTGTTTAATAGCATAATCAGTCTGATGCCATGCTGTGACTTGGTAGCATCCCATGGTCAAAATGTCATCAATTATATTCACAGATTCTTTCACTCATTCAATCATTATTAGCTGCAACTCTTTGAAAGACCACTAGAGTTGATGAAATGTAATATGGTAGGCTTGGAAATCTGTATTTGTCCACTGGTGTGTTAAAGGTGCATAGCTTAAAACTAACTTGGTCTTGATTCATCTGGTTTGGTTCCTCAAATCCCTAATTAACATCCCAGTATTGAAAACAAGTTTGCATTATGCACTGTAGTAATAATTTCTTCTTCTCTCTGCAGCAGATAATGTTCCTTCAGAATATATTTATTAAGGTGTTATTGGTGTATACATATTCCAGTTTTGTATTTCTTCAGAGCAGTTATCATTCTGTTAATCCCAATTGTAAACTTAGTTTGTTGAACAATCATATTCTGTATGCTTAAGCTTTTGCTGTTCTTTTGTTTTCCTGTCAGAACTGTAGGTACACCTTGTGATGGATGTATCACTGGTATGGCTTCTGGTGACAAGCTGAACTGATACAGAATTTCTAAACACCCAGACAGATCAGAATAGCTTAGTAAACTATTAGTCTTCGTTATAGCGCATTGAATAACGGGGTGCTGCAGTTGTGAGCAGTTGAAGTGATGTTGATAGAACAGACCTTTTTTTCTAAATTCTGCTTTTCAGTCAAACCAGAGACTTTTCTGTCTGAGTGCCTTTGGACTGATTTTGTCTAACAATGTACTTACACACTAGTTGTCTTCTCAAATGTCTTAGCTACTTCTGTGAATAAGTAAATTATGATGTCTGTCTCTGGAAGTATGTGACTTAAACTGGCTGTGTTTATGTGTATGCGACTGCACAGTTCACATATCCTCACTGTACCTTTTTTATCCTGATTTTCACACTGCTAATTATAGTCCTTTCACAATGACCAAAGATTCCATTTTTGTAGCCATTTGCCATTCACATGGCTGGCATTCTCTTGCCACACCCACAGACACACATGCATTGCTATCAAGTTTACTAGCTTGCTTTAACCGAGATTGCAGATCCACACCTTAAAGCAACTGTCTGTAGACCTTATTTGTAGAAGTGCATGTCAAGTAGATGATCCACAGGCTTCAGTTTATGACAAGAATAAGACAAAAATACACAAGCACATTCACTTAACTTGCAATTTAGGGCTAAACTTCTGAACTCATACATTATATTGTACTATGCGCAGATATCAAACTTAAACACAACAGATTTAAACTAATGCAGAGTTTCTCTGGTCTAACATATTTCTCAAACAAATATTTCCAGACTTTCTATCACATTATTTTGCTTCATGATCACTGCAGCTGACTTTACGTATTCTTAGAGGTCATTTTCCACAGTATTCACAAGCACTTCAGATGTCACATTAATATCAGTGCATTTTCTGCTTTTGTGATTTTTTTCTAATAAAGCACATTTTCACCCAATGGCCCATTGCACACATTCTACAAATTTTTGCTTCTTTTCATGCATACTGCCATAATGTGTGCACTGCATACAAATTTTTACTTCTTTTCATGCATACTGCCATAATGTGTGCACTGCATACAAATTTTTACTTCTTTTCATGCATACTGCCATAATGTGTGCACTGCATACAAATATTTACTTCTTTTCATGCATACTGCCATAATGTGTGCACTGCATACAAATATTTACTTCTTTTCATGCATACTGCCATAATGTGTGCACTGCATACAAATATTTGCTGCTTGCTTATTACGTGTTTTTCTTCGATATTTTGTTCTGCTGATTTTTACTTTTATTATTGTGCCTTTAAGCAGCTATTATGTATATTGGTTTGTATGTGCTAGAGCCACTTTCTCCATTATGATTCTAAATGTTTAAGTGGTGGGCATAACTTGCTAGAAGCACGTCAAAAATTCACAAGGGCTATGAAGCACCCGAGGTGAACAGCGATATAACCCATGCATTTTACCTAACAGTGCTCCACTCCTGGATAGTGGTCTTACTGGTGCCACAATGTGGTATTGATGGAAGGGAGGCCCTAGTTTGTCCTAGCCTACTAAAAAGGTTAGTTAAACACACACACAAAAAAAAAAAGGTTACTAGTTCATTATATTTTTACATTTATTTTTTAATGGTTGCACAGTTGAGTATACGGACCAAACGTTGAACAGGGAGGGAATTATACAGGGACAATGGCAGCTCATTAGCCCATACGAGGCTGCTTCCCCCAGTAACCACTAGTCCTGATGTTTTCCCATTGATGCCACGTTAATTTGGTTAAGGAGGGTTATAATGATAAGATTAATTAATTCTGAGTTTTTAATTTTGAATAAAAATTTATTAGCTTCTGTTTTGCTACATTCAGCATTGTAACTACGAGGCAGCTAAGATTTATGTGAACCCCCACATTGGCAGTCTAAAAAATAATGCCCCCCCCCCCGTATCTACATGTGACTACAGAAATGGGATAAACTAAAGGGAGGTCCTACTCTAAAATTATAATTCTTCTACTTTCCACATTGGATAAAATCCATTGTATGCAATTCCTTTAGTAGAAGGTTTTTTTCTCAAAGCATACTTATTTCGGCCAGTTCCAGGCTTCAATCAAAAACTGCTAGATTATGAAAGATGGTGGAGCAACCACATGGACAAACTGAACCTCAGCAAGACTCTCCATTCTGTAAAAGTACACTCATCTGACCCCACACACTCTAAGGTTTTACAAAACATAAAAGAATAAGTTGATTGCCCAGAAAGGTATACAATCCCATGTTCCCTAAAGAGTATAGCTCATTAGGAGATAGGGCACCCTACCCCTTCTGCTAGCTCACAGTCTCAATACAGCTCCACAAACAAAAGATTGAAAACCATATTGTGGATTTAATAATTCTTGGGACACAATTTATCTAGTTTTTTTTTTTTTAAAAGAACCTGTCTGATCCATGTGGTCGATACATAAAAGAATGGCCTAGTTTACTGACTCCAAGGGATTCACAACATAAGGAATACCTACTTCTTTACTCTTCTGTATTTAGCCAGTTGTTTTCTTTAATTCAACATGTATTTAACATTTGAGGTTTATGTTTCTGAAAAAGGCAGATCTGACGAAGTAATTGCAAAAGTGGCAGATCCAAGTTGACCATTTTTTTCACTTAAGGAATTTAAAGAAAAATGTACTGAGAATCTACCCAGTGCTGAACCTGAAATGGGTTTTAACATCATCCTTCTAATGGACATTAATAATAAATGGCTGGACTACTGACTGTAAAATAAGAGACTATAATGTAGACCTACAGGAATAAATGTTTTATATTACATAATAAGCCAGACAGGGTCGTAACATATCTGGTTACTGAAACAACTCAACTTAGGGACTGTTTAGTTTTGTAAATGAGATGAAATTGTTAAAAATGATTTATAACTTTTCTATGGAAAGAATGGTATCCATGGTGATTACCATCCCCCAAAACACATAGGTTAACGCCCACCATGACAACATAGGAGCTTCATTAAACACAACCCTCACCCCCCACATGTTCCCATAGCTGGCCTTAGGCATAGGCCAACTAGGCGGCTGCCTAGGGCGCCGTTCTAACAGGGGCACTTTTCCAGTATTTATTTGGTGTAGGTAGACCAAGATTGAAGCACCGGTTGGTGTGGTGGGGGGCACCATGGAGCCCTTTTGCCTAGGGCACCAGTTGAGCTAAGACCGCTCCTGCATGCTCCTTATGACATTATGAGAGAAGCTTTCCTTGTACCTATCCTCAAAAGTCCTAATAAAAGCACAGAAAATATCCAAGTGTACTCAGTCAACTTTGTAGCGCCCATCTGCCAATAAACAAACTACCATTGATGAAGAAAACTGAGTACTCATTTTTCTTTCCTGCACTTCTTTTTAAAACAACATGTTTTTTTTTGTTTGTTTGTTGTTTTATATATATATATATATATATATATATATATATATATATATATAAGAAAGAAATGAAACAAGGCTAAACAGGTGAAACAGGATTCCAGACCACAGCACCCAAGACCCAACAAGACAGGCAAGGCTAATTACAAAGAGGCACCGTCTTACACAGGAGATTCTCTCCCTCGAGAACCTCCATGGCACAAGTTTCTCCAACAGCAAAGACAACTGTTTAGCTTGTACATTTTATATCAGTTAAAACTTCTTCATTGAAGCTTTTGCTACCTCATTGTTTTCAAAATAGTCACATTTTAACGCACTCATTTGAATAGCAGGAATTTACTATACCGTTAATAAAATCTCAGTTTCTATTTTAGAATCACAAGGGTAGTTATGAAATCATCATTTTTACAACATGTATTTTTTTTTTTAATTTTACCTGCCATGTGCCGTATTGTCTTCCGGCAGTACTCTTCAGCCATAGGCAATCTTTTTAACATGTCCCTTCCCCACTGCACTACTGGTTTACCTTGAATGGCAAAGGAGGCAAATAATGCTGTGCAGAATGATCCCAAAAATCCTGAAAAAAAGACATAGAGATATTTCTTATATAAAAGTACTAATTATTTACTTTCCCTCAGCTTGTCAAGTGTTAAAGTCAATAGAGGTATCGCAGTCTCCATTTTACAATACTAAAAGTACATCAGAAGAGCCAAGTATGACAAGTAAAATAACATCATTAAAAAATGTAAACATGTTATTTGTAAAATACATCAAAGTATAAAAATAAGTTATGAATAACAGTTGTCTGTTTAAAGAGAGTCCAGACTCTTGGAAGAGATCAGGGAACTGGAAGGTGGGGCTGGGTAATAGCTATGCACAGTGGTCACATCATGAGTGTTTCCAGTCCGTTAACAGCAAAAGGGATAGGGTACTCTATACAAATAACTTTTCTTGCCACTGAAGCGACAAAACAGCAGGGAGGGATTCAGTCACATGCAGGCCTATAGCAACATCCTAAGGGACAGAAGCCTTTCCAGAAATAATGTCATTCAACAATCTAGGTCTTTATTGGTCAGATTAGCTTACAGTAGAAAAACATCCCATCCTTACAAAGTCAAAACACAACATACAACAGTGAGATAAATAGTAAGGATACTTAATATAGAAAAGTGATATAAAGATCAACCTAATATGTAAAAGTTTAATGGCGGTATGTTGAGTGAATGCTATTAAGTGATGATCTTAATAAACTGTGTACTGGGTGATGATAAAAAAGAAGCCTTGAACACAGACTGAATGCATTTGTTGTGTTGTTTTTTCATGTAGTCAAAAGAGAGTGAAGAAGGACAGAGAGAGTGAAAAGTAATTTGTAAAGGACAGAGAAATTAGGTGCTTAGAAGTTTCTTCCTCATCCACTTCTGCATACATTTTATCATTTCTTCTAAATCTCTTTATAATGTAAAGATCACGCTCCTTGTGTTGCTCTTCTCTTGACAACAGCATTTTGTCTATATCCTTGCTATGATGAAGTCTCCAGAACTACACATAGCAATCTATGCAGGGTCTTAACAACTGCTTATAAAAAGTAGATCATTTCTTTTTTTCTGTTAATGTGACCTCTACATCTACATCTCAGCATTGCACTGGTCTTACTTGCTGTAATGTCAAAAATTTTGTTTAACTTTTGATGTCTCAGATTCCCACGCTATTTTTGTCTTTTGTTGCTACCACATCTGTTGCAGATGTGTTCTCTTTTCCTGTGTTCCCAGATATCAAGTCTTTCATATTTTAAACATAATTTAAGCTGCCATGTTTAGACTATTTCACTAGTCTTTCTAAAATCCAATGTAACAATGTCTTGTATATTAGCCCTACTGCATAGCATTATGTTATCAGCATAAAGCGTACTTTTTCTTCCAGATCTTGTACAGTGTTACTTTTATAGACAGTAAAAATAAATGAACCCATTACTGACACAGGAAACATTTTGTTTGTGACAGTCATTTCATTTTAGTGGATCCATTTTACTTTTACCATTTGTGTCTATTTTAATCCAGTACTTCATTCATGGTATCTCTCCCCCCTTTGGTCTTTTCCATGTCTATCTGTGCATATTTAGGAAACATCTCACTATTATACCCAACTTGCTTGTCTTTTGTATTTTATTTATTTTATTTATTTCCATCATTGATACCCTCTCCTGCTTATTTAAAAAATAAGGTTTTAAAATTAAAAAAAAAACATAATATTGCATTATATGGGTCTGCTACTGGTCATTTCATGTAAATAGCGCAGGTTTAATCTGCTTGCTTCTATTTGTTTGACAGGGAAAGTATCCAACCTCAGAGCAGCTCAATCATATTACATTCATACATACACCTACCCAGTACCTGAATCCTAACCCTTAAGTACACATTCATTCCATAATTACAAACCTTACTCAATAACCCTTAAACTCCAGATTGTTCTCTATTCCTAATCCCAAACCCTAATTTCTAAACCTAAAACTCACAGTTGATTTCTAAACTTAAATCGTAAACCTCATTTCCTAAACGTAATACTCTCATTTGTTCTCTAAGCTTAATCCCAAACCATGCTGCCTAAACCTAGAACTCCCGGTCATTCCATAACCTTAATTCCAAACTGTACTCTTCTCTAAAGCTTATACCAACCCCCCTTCCTAATCCTAAATCATCCAATCATTCCCGATCCCCAATCACAAATCCCATTCCCTGACCATAATCAGAAAACTCTCAGTCACTCCCTAAACCAATTCCAATGACAATCCCTAACCCACACCCTAAATCTCCCAGTCCTCCCTAATGTAAACCGTCAGATTCCTACTCACTCCCACTCATTCCTCCCTGACCATACTGCTTAAATTGCCCAAGTTCAAATATGACTCGATCATTAGCCCACACATCGAAAAACATGGCTAGGACATGGCTGGGAATATATCATGCTTGAGCAGTTGGGAAGCATACAGTTAAAGCAGACCATATTATGTGGATGTTTAGAAGTAAATGATATAATAATGAACAGTCATCAATAAATTCATGACTAATGTGAACTATACTAAAACTTAAAGAAGCAATAAAATAGGAAAACAACATAAGCATGACTTATACAGCAAAATCAGTAAGTTTTATTAATTAACTCCTCATTAAACATTCTATTTATTATTTATTACAATTAATCTGTTGTTGATAGCCTTTCTTATCCAGCCATCTGTAACCCCTTTTCCCCATTTTGCACATGGGGTCAGGATGTCACTTTCAACAGTGACAATCATCTTGAGCCAAAGTTTACACTATATTTGTATATTAATATTGCTAATTTTAGCCGTAATTTCAAATTTATGAAAATGCTATTTAATGTTTTTCTTAGAGTATTAATTTTATTATCTTAAACCACAAAAATAAAGTAACTATATGAATTCAGAAAAACAACAAAACAAATGGTATATATTTTTTTCTGGTTTCTTGTTACATTTACAAACACCAATGTGTATTTAGAACAATATTAATATATCTAGGAATGGTTGGATTGAATAAAACTAAATACTTAAAGTAAATGCATTAAAGTACACAGATTAAGAAAAACATTGAACTTCCATTCAGATTTTTTTTAATAATATACAATCATTAAATAAACGTTACTAATCTACTTTATTGTTCATTTTGCATCTTTGCATCTCCAACTTTTAAAAAAAAATCCTGTATTCAATATAGAGTTAAAATGTATGCTGAATAAATGTCCAAATGAGTGGTTCATGCTAGAAATGTAAAAGGTTAATGATTCATTTTCATTAGACAGACACATAAATAAAGTCTGATTCTTGTAATTCAGTAGCTTTCTTTTATCAATAATCTATATTTAATCTGAATTTTGCATGAATTAGATAAGTGATGTTTGGATTCAGAATTGTTCATGTTCTTGTATGTTTTTATGCAAAGAAATAAAAACATAACAGAGACAGAAACATGGAGAGTATTTAATACCTGTACTTAAATTTGGGATACTGAATTAGAAGTCTTTTCCTCGGTGAGCTCATTAACTATTAGTGTCACTGTCCTGTTGTTCAACAAATGTTTAACATAGATTACTATCTTGAAGCCACTGCAAAGTTGTTTAACATGTCTTATTATAGCAATAACCCACGCCTGGGTGTGGGTAATGCTAAATTTACCCACGGTTGGCGTGGTTTGGTCCCGAGGGCGAAGCCCGAGGGACCAAACAAAGCCAACCGTGGGTAAATTTAGCATTACCCACACCCAGAAGTGGGTTATTGCTATTATACCATGACATTATTTAAGAAAAGAAACTGTTACGTTTCTTAAATAATGGCATAGTATAATGCCTGTTTACTGCCCTTCCGCAGATGTCTGGCAACCGGACCTTTTTCCATTAGTATATCTCGATTTACAACGGGCACGCTGGCCAATCAGCGTGCACGTTTTGGGGGGGTCATGGTATAATAGTCATTTATGTGATGTTGTGCCCAGTCGCTTCATTAAAGATAGACAGGGCATATTACCAGCTCTTCTGCCATCTACAACTGTCACCCAATGAAAAAAGAAAACTATGGTAGATATATTTGAATCTTTCCACTGCAGATTCTTGTTACCATTTAGACTATTTTGTAAAACATCTAGGATTAAATATTTATATTAAAATGTGTTCTGAGGAGTTATACCTATAATGCATATTCCACCAATTAACTGTTCAAGAGGCCTTCTTTGCTCTGACCTTCAATGCAGTTATAAGAAAATTAAAAATTTCATAATGATAAGGTATTGATGTAAAGAGCCATAATCTTTGTACAGCCATGAGTGGCTACAACACTTCACAAATTATGAAAACAATTTCTTGCATCTAAGATGGAGACAGCAATGATATAGTTTCAAGGTAAGTATTGGTGTGTGTGTGTGTGTGTGTGTGTGTGTGTGTGTGTGTGTGTGTGTGTGTGTGTGTGTGTGTGCGTGTGTGTGTGTATATACGTGCATGCACGTGTATATGTGTGTGTGCGTGCGTGTATGGAGGGAGTGTTTTCTCAAAAATGAGCAAAATGCTGCTTCTAGGAAATATTACAAAAAAAGTGCAACAGAGCTGAAAAGTAGCTAACATCAAGGAAAATCAATATTCTAATTATATAACTTTTTACAAGATCTCAGAAATGTAGTAATCTAAGGACATTGTCCTTTACCCCCAAACTCGTGCATTCTTGGAATTAGCATATTTACAGATGCTTTTTTTATTAAATTGTAGAAGTTGGCATTGTCTGCTGCTAAGTTTTTTTCTGTTTTTGTTTTTTTTTTTTTGTGGTTTGCCAATGTGATGTAACTCGATGCACAGAATTACTATGAATCTAGAAAGTTCATCATAATTTTGACAACAAAATGATAAGTTGATCCCTTTTCAGCTTTCTCTGAAAAATGCAAACCTATGAACTAACACCATACCTTCCTGCTTATTTTTCTGTGGCTGTGTCCCCTTAGTAGGATTCTATTACTCAAGTAATATGCAGAGAGGACAGAAAGAAAGATTAGGGGCAAATGGATTGGTACACTGAATAAAGGATTGTGTTCAGGATGTGAAGTCCCAAGCCTACTGGAAAGAAAAGTTAAGACTTGGGGGAGCAAAGGGAGATGTTCAGTGGTAAAGGAGAAGAAAAAAAACAAGAGGAAGAGAGACTAGAAGAAAAAGCTAATTGTGTAGACAAGGTTGGTAGAAGTCAATGATGGAGAATGGAAGGGAACAGGCAGAGAAAATGGAGCTGGAGGTGAAACTAATGTACAAAGCATCAGAAAGAAAGAGAAATGATCAAAGCAGGTTCCAGCAATGACTGAGGGAAGCAGAACTGCAGATAGAAGCCTGCCAGGTCATAGGAATCAAAATAATCATTAATGGAGACTGGTGGAAACATGAAAAAAGAACCAGCAGGATGAATTGTGAAAGAAGTAAATGAGGTGATGAAAATGATGAATATTGCGACAAAGAAAAGATAGGACAGAGAATAGAAAAAGGGAAACAATAAAGAAGAATGTCACAAAGGTGATAGCAAAAAGCAGTCTGCACGACATAAAATTGCCGAACACTGTTGTTCTTTGTATTATACAGGGATTTAGATTTATTTGGACCAGTGCCTCTACAACTCATTGATATGGTCATAGCTTGGCCTTAATATTCCAGCTTGGATGGTAGCCTCTGTCATAATGGTAGAACTGGTTTCTTAGTCTGTCCATTATCTAGTTTGCTTTGTACAAACAGCCTTCTTTAGTATGTTCTGATCTTGACGAGGCAAACCTCAGGAACAGTAAAATATCTTCTGGACATGTACTTCTTTTCACCTGGCATTTCCTAGTAGAGATCATTTCTGCTGGTTCACAGCATGTTTATCATGATATATAATAGGACTCTGATGATGGTAATGAGTCTCTTCATCTGTATTCATGTATGACCTTCTCAATGACAAAGGAAGAACCATGGTTTGACCTTGAGCATACTCTGAAACGAGAAGGGCAAAGCCAGAGGCTAGATGGAGGCAATGTGACCTTTGTTGTCAGAGCCTTGTACTGAATGAGCAATTTGCTCATTACCAGCCCAAAATCCCATACAAGAAGGCAGCTTTTATTAAGGAAATTCTCCATTACAGCAAATCTTCTGTTCATACATTTTTGATTGGTTAATAGACTATACAATCCAGCCTGTCTTTCATTTTGGAGGGCTTTATCATCTGAATAATAACACTGCAATCAGAAGAAGTATTTCTATGACAAAAACACTTACTGTGGGATAATGAAGTTTTCTTGTTTTCATTTCTATCCCTTTTTTGTCATAATAAATTCATTGTTAGTTCATTTGTACATGTATTTATTTGTGTTGTTAACCAGGTAAGTGATCAGGTCCAAAGGTCATTTTCAGCAACAAACTGGGTCATCCGACATAGATAATACAGAATGCAGCCTTTGTATAAAATACATCAGTGATAAAATACACAATGATAACATGCTTTAGTGGATGATAGTGTCAGAAAAGTTAAACAAAACAGTGATGGGCATCAGAAGCATATATAACATTTTATAGAAAAAATGTAAGATAAAGTATACAATGATGGAGGATACATGTAGAATTTAATTATAAATAAAACTAAAATTTAAACCTTATCAGAAATATAGTAGTTTCTAGACAATGTATACAATATATGCAATAGTACTTATGTTTTTTTTCTGAGATTAGATTAGTATGCATAAATGATGATAGTTATCAGCGTTATATACTGTGCTCAGAGGTTGTATGAATAATTAACTGGCATCTCTGTGGCAATTGCACTTGTCTTTGAGATGAGTTTTTAGATGTTTATACAAGTTGTGCAATTTATCCATTTTTTTTAGTTTTTTCCATGGAAATTATTCTAAGATGCTAGGGACTATCTTACAGAAGGATTTCTCTGAGGTAAACAATATATATGGAGGTTGTTGAAGAGCAATGCCCTCGTGATTTCTAAGTTCTTTAAAAAGAGAGATTTTTTTTAGTGAGTGCAGCAATTTTCATTTAACAGCTCATAAGTAAATGTGTTGATGAGAAAAATACTCCTTGCTCCCATGAGGATCCAATTTACTTTTAGTGACTGAGTTGTGTGATTTGTGAAGAAGCCATGTGTCATGACTGGAGTGTCACATGCAACAGCCCCCCCCCTTCACATATTCTATGTACCTATTTTTCTCTGTTTTTATATTAGATTAAAGTTTCCTTTTGAGTTCTATGAGCTGAGCTATCTGTATATGCATCTGCTGAATAGGACTTTAGGTAGTTTGTGTCGGTTTTATAAAATGAGTTTCTAATGAATGTCCATGTATGGTAATTGTGAAGTAAATTTTAATAGTGTTTTAGTGTATGTCAGTTCACTTTCTGATGCACTTTAATAGTACAGTGAGAGTCCTATTAATTTTTGTCAGTTAATCATGAAAAGACTGTCTACCGGTCTCCACTGCTCTGTGCAAAAAATGCCAAAACATTAGTTTTAAGGGGGGAAAGTACATGAAAAGAGAAACATTCTTTAGTGGAACACAATAAACTGCAGTTCTTTACTATGTATATTTTGTAGGTTCTTCTTGGCCCCTTGCCTGACACCCATCAAGCTTTCCCCTACTGGACTTGAGTCCATTTGTTCCCTTGAGGTGAGTGTCAGGCAAAACCAAGGGGTTGAGAGCCATTCAAGGAGGTCATCATTTAGGTAGCCATGAAGGTTGCTTATTTTCTCACCAGCAACACAGCTATGAGGATACTTGCTCCATCCCTACCCTCGGGTTGGCAGAAGTATGATGTGCATCACTAAAAAGGCCCACAATGCCTTTTTCATATGCGTGCATGGTTCCATACTCATACCATAAAGGTTACCATCAAGTGGTGTCTTGGTGAGTCAAAAGCCGATCCCAGGCCATGATTTGCATCACTATTCCTCCTCCAAGGAGTTATCCTATCCCAGGCCATGATTTGCATCACTATTCCTCCTCCAAGGAGTTATCCTATCCCAGGCCATGATTTGCATCACTATTCCTCCTCCAAGGAGTTATCCTATCCCAGGCCATGATTTGCATCACTATTCCTCCTCCAAGGAGTTATCCTATCCCAGGCCATGATTTGCATCACTATTCCTCCTCCAAGGAGTTATCCTATCCCAGGCCATGATTTGCATCACTATTCCTCCTCCAAGGAGTTATCCTATCCCAGGCCATGATTTGCATCACTATTCCTCCTCCAAGGAGTTATGGCATTCTGTTGCCTGTTCTACCATGCCACCCCCCCAGAATAGGCATGACTATCTTCCCTGTCGTTTCCTTCAGTTGCCTGAGCCACTAGGCAAAGTCATTTCACCTGGGTCACAAATAGGGGTCTGTCTCTCAATGCTATTAGAGCTGACATCTTTACTGTGTATTTGTCAGGATTTTTGTCCACAGAGTAGACTTCCTCAGGCTGATGACGTTCACCTCTTTAAAGAATGCAATATCTAATACTTAATAAAGACAGTTTATTTACAAACCTTCGCTATGGAACTTGTCTCTTCATGTGTTTTTATTTTTTTCTGAAACTAGTTTTATATTTTATTTAATTTACTTTAATTTATTTTAAGCTAGATTAGATATAATTGATGACATTTTGCTGGCAATGCTGTTTTCCTATTAGCTAGGTGGCTTTAGTGTTTTATTTATTACAAATGTTTTCATTCTAATAAGAACTAATTTAATTGCTATGTTCTTGATTTAGGTGCCATTTGTTTGAAGGGATGGTTTGTAGCTTTTATGTTCATGGTCTGTAAAATTACATTTTTTTTACATTGCAAAGAATGGAAAGTGTAGTATATGTTTCAGTTTATTTTTTTTTACTTTTTTTTTGGTAAATTAAGTGCAGAGTTTGGTGTGGGTGTTATTTTAAGTGAGCTAGGGTGTTTTGGGGGTCTTAGTATCTATGGTCTGTTCATATAGTGTGTACATTTTTATTTTAGATTTTAACAAGTAACTTAAATATGACCAGTATAAGGGACGGTTTAATAGCCTTCATGAAGCACCAAAGGTTTTCGTAAATGTTGATGATGCAGTCTGTACAAAATGTTATATACACGGTATACCAGATATTTGTTTTTTATCTTCCCTTTTATCTTGGTCTGCTGTATACAAGCACATACATATTGCATCACACTTGACGCCTCCAGCTGCCGGGAAGAGAAATCACTGGTCAGTCAGTTAAAAACAATAAGTTTATTGAATAAAGAAAAGGATAGTAGCTTTGGCCAACAAAGTACCCTAAACTTCAATTAAATGAATCCATCATAGAAACAAAGCAAGTTACTTTTTGAAAAACAGCATAAAAATAATTCATTTTCAAGGATCTGACTATCATACATTTCAGCAATTCCCAAACCACTTCTGTTTAGTGAGAATTCTTTTTGAGGTCCCAGATGTGGAACATTTTGCTTCATTGTCTTTTCTCCTGGATATGCCACATTCTTGTATCTTTCAGAATTCACTGTAGTAGATATATGTCATCTACTCGTTTCCAAGTTTCACTAGCAAACACCCAGTTTCCTACATTCTGAATGTCTCTAATGCAAATAGAAGGTTTCCTTATACAGGGACATTCATTTCCTTGGGAAGTCAGACTGTCATAAAGCAAGCACAATGGGGAACTTCTTTCTGCCTGCTTAAACAGATTGGACAACACTCTCTAGGACTTCAGTCTTAGTTTCAGATGAAAGGCTGAACTCAGCACATTAGGAGCTCTTTTTCTGAGTAAAAAATTCCTCTAAATTATAATTTCAGCACAGAGTCTCTAACTCTCTAATACTCTTTTAGCGCACAGTATTTAACTTGTCTGTGTCTGGCTTTGATATGCACACATAACTCTCAAACTCTATGCTCAAGAATCAGGGACAAAAAGTAATGAGGCACAAAGGCTGAAATCAGGGACAGATTTTTAAACATTGCTCTTACAAACGTTGTGAGTTATTAGAATAAAAAGGTTTTGAATTAGCATGTGTTTTCTGAACAATGTGAGTTATGAAAGATGTCCAACATTATTTAGTGACTGCTATCCTTTACAATTTGTCTGAAAACCACATATTTTGTGAGGAACAGACTAAAAATGTGAGGAAACTTCAGGGACATTTTGCAACAACAGGAACTGTCGAGAGATATGCACACAAGTGCTCCAGCATGGATAACCTTTAAATGGCTGGAAATTTAAGGTGATATACTACTAACTTTCCATGTTCAACATGTTCAGCTCCCAATACAGCTACCTCATTACACTTTCCTAAAGTACTACCTAATTACAGGCACCTGTTTCTACCAGAGGTGAGGAATCTCATCTCCACCATAGGTACTGGCCTTAATGTAGTTTATAGTTTAAGAGGCACCTGCTTCCTATCATTTGTCATAGACAGGTCATTTTTGGTTTGCCTGCCTGCTGTCCTATATTTCACAGGAACTCTGCAGTCCCCCAGCCCCACCCCACCCCACCTTACACTTCTTAGTAACTGCAACATATAAAGCAAATGTAATGCCACCACCAGTAACATAGTGACTGCTGAGCTTGGGAAAACCATTACCACTGAGAAAACCATTATTAATGGTGGCATTATCTCTTCAACGGAGTCCTAACCTTTGTCTAAAGGACAAAGGTAATCTAAATGGTGTCTCTGAAAGCTGGAACAAAGAAATGGTGTCTTAAACTGTGAAGAGAAATGAACAGATTTATCTCTATTCATGTAATAGTGAAGAGTCTTGAAAATAAGTAAAGTATGGTTTTGTTTTGTTTTCTAACTTGGTTTAAGGAAAACCTTGTATAGTATGGATTACTGAAATTGTTAAACTGAAGTTAGAAAAAAATACTAGTAGTAATTGAACAACTGCTTTTTTATGTTACTTCCCATTTTATGTAGCCCTTGTAGATAAACCTCCATTAAAAAAATGAAAAGCTGATTCCAAGGACTGTTCTTATAGGTTCATAGGTAGGTACTAGGCTATCTGCCCGAGGGCATTTATAAGCCTAGCCAGAGTGTGTCGGCTTTCACCGCCCCATTGATTAATTAACTGATCCTCTGTCAAGAAGAGCCACTGAAGTGATCCCAGGGGTGTATTTTCTTATTACTGGAAACCCTGCTAAGAGCCATACTGGTAGCTGCAGCAGACAGAAAAATATTTTTTTTTGCAAACTATGAATTTTTAGATACCTGAAATTGCCCTGTGTTAGTTGTTTACCACCTTCTAGAAAAGAATGCAACCTTCCTTAATGCAATGCTAATTACTGATTGACTGCTAAAAGATACCTGGAATTTTTGGTCATCTCAGTCTAAGTGATAAGCTGTGTGAGCTGTGAGAAGCTTAAAAATCCTTGAGTCCATATGGGGATTTGCTGTGTATAAAGGGGATCCTTGTATCAATGAGGATGGCTAATATGAGAAGATGCTTTCTATTACAAAAAAATTTTCAGTGGAGCTAAGACCTGCATGATTTGAAACTGTTACAGCTGTGTTCCAGTCATTACTGAAAAATTAATTAAGGCTTTAATGAACTGTACTATAGCTCTTCAAACAGCTTTTCAAGAAACATACACAGCTGCTGACCAATGCGTTTTCAGCATCCAACAGCAGATAGCCGCTAAATTAACACACCCATCCATCTCAATAGGAACACCAAATCCCAGTGTACCGCTAAAGAAACTTAGTCCAGATGTTGACGGTGTCGTTTGAGAAGCATGCAGCTTGACAAAACTAGCACTAAGGTAAATAGGCTAGGATATTTCCTTCGACTTACTAAAAAAGTGCATGGAGCTTCAGAAAGCTATTGCACACATCTACCAGAAACTGAAACAAAACATTTTGACTCACGTTGGGGCTTCATCTGAGACTCAGTCATTTAAGTTTCATGGCTGGACATTCGATATGGACAAACTAGTAAAATTACAAATGAATGGCTTAATTGCATATTTTAAAACTGTAGCTGGGATGTCGTAAATAATGTAAACACAATTATAGAAATGCTGGCTGTAGATAAATTTAAAAGGGCATTCAACAGCAAGTCAAAAAAGTGGGTATCCCATTGTGACCTTAACCTTTCTGAACATCTAGATGTTACAAAGGCTAATAATAATCATTTATTTAGGCATATTTGTCTACATGTAAACAAGACAAAAATGTTTTAATATGAGATGCTTTGTATTAAATGTTCTATAAATGGTCACATAGCAAAATACTGCACTGTTACTAACAGCAATCCTGTACCTGTAAAAACTATTAATGCCTGCCCTAAAAGCATGCCTATGGAATGTGATAATGCTGAACTGTTGACTACTACAAATACAGAATTTGAATAAAAATACCCTGAAAATAGTAGCATAGTGCAGAAATGGTTGATTTACCCTCCTATAGGGATAGTAGAATTTTGAATACATGCATTGATTATTTGTTTGTTTTATTTTTATTTATATTTGTTGATCAGAGTGGAGCACAGTCTGGACCAACTCCAAGCTGTGCCCAGAGGTGTAATGCAAACAATGACCGAGAAGTGTTGGTTACTGTGCAAGTCATGACAGATTACAAAAGCAATACATGTAATAAAGTGAGACAGTTAATAGTTTCATGACAGTGAAAAATATCAAGTTAAACAACAGACAAAGAACATACACATAAACTATTATAAAATAAGAGATGCCCTAATAGAAGGGTTGGTAGATGTACCTTCTGAGGTTAGACATACTCCCTAGAAATGTATAGATTTATAGTCTCAGGAAACATACATTAACAAGGACGTTAAGCCCTGCAACAACTAAATAATGTGGATGAGGGGTGAGAGATGAGGATGTTCGGGGTTGGTGAGGTGGGGTGAATTAGAGGTAGAAGGAGTATGAGTAGGGTTTTTGAGGGTTGACTAGGGTATTTAGGACTAGAGCAGAAAGGTTCATTAGGAGATTACTAGGCTGATGGCATAAGAGCTCTTACAAGCCTAGCCAATATAACCTGATTTTACCCAATATATGGCCCTTAGAGGCAAGAGGATGGCATGGGCTTGTGTCTTTGCCTTCAATATGTTGTAGACTACCCTGTCCATTAGGAAGATAGGCACTACCACAGGCGTGAATTTCCAATTCCCCATCCATTGATCCAAGCTGCATTTAAAGTGGGCCAGGGAAGGGCAGCACGTGGTGTGAATAGGAAGACTGTTTCAAAGAAAGGGTAATCTCTGAGTGCTCTCAGTTAGTGGAAGAAAGTTCTGTGTAAACTTGTTTGAAGTGGGTAATATAATGATGATGGAGTGCTGACAATAGATGTTAACTCAAAAAGAGTTTTTTTTTTATGTCTTACCTCCAAGTAAGCAAGTGGATGTAGCTCATTGGTAAATCACATGTTTTGCATGTATGAAGATTGGGGTTCAATTCTTACCATCTCATAGGTTCATAGGTAGGTACTATGCTATCGGCCATGGGGCCTATATAAGCCTAGCCAAAAAAGTTCCCTGGCTTTCGCCACCCAAGAAAGTTATTTTCCTTTGTCCCTCTCTAGCAAAGCCACAGAAGTGATACCCGGGATGAATTTCCTATTTCCCATCCAATTGTTGAGATTTTTCTTAAAGAAGGCTAGTGAGGAGCTTTGCTTGACATGAATGGGTAGTCTGTTCCAGAGCATGGGAAGTCTCTGTGACAGGAATCTATCCCTCCAGCATGTTCTGTTTGTTGTGGTGGCAAAGTTTAGTTCCCTGGAGCATATTGCTCAGAGGGATTGGAGTTTCATTAAGTGTAGCATCTACAAGAGATGTGGGTTTGACATGGCTTTGTATGTTAGGCAGAGGTCACCTCTGAATAGGCAATAAGTGCAGAGTAGAGCTGGAGTTTTTTTAGACAGTCTGCATATGGCATCTGTTTGAGGCCAGTAATCCTCTTAGTGAGGTATTTCTGTGGCCTTTCCAGTTGTTGTAGATGTCTTGCGAGGTACATACCAAATGGGGTGTTGTACTCTATAATGGGTCTGATGAGGGATGAGTAGAGAGGAACAATTACCTCTTTTTTTCTGGAGGTGAACCCCTTTGTGATGAGGTGTACCATGTACATGGATTTCCTGACTACTGTGGCGATGTGATTATCAAAGGAGAGACTACTGTCCACCTGTGTCCCAAGGTCCTTATCACACTTTCGGTGTTTAGTAGGCTGCCGCCTATGTGGTAGTTCATGGGTACAGTGTTTTTCACAAAGGGGATAAAAATGCACTTCTTGGCATTGAGCCTGAGGCCATGACTTTAACACCAAGCATCAGTCTCAATGAGGCCCCTTTGTAGAATGTCCACATCATTAGGCGATTCTATTATGGCACCTAGTTTGTAGTCGTCTGTGAACTTCGTTAGCCAAAGACATGCTGTATTAGCCTGGACTTCTGAGAAGTAGATGCCAAACAGGAAAGGACCCAGGACTGACCCCTGTGGTACTCCACTTGTCACTGGTCTGAAGTTGGATTTGGATTCAGTTACTTTCACTGTGTGGGTTCTGTCAGTGAGCCAGTTGGCCATCCATCTTGTGACATAGGGATTTATTCCCAGTCTAGTGAGTTTATCTATAATTCTAAAGTGGTGGATGGTGTTGAAAGCCTTGGCGAGGTCAAGATAGGCTGTGTGAACCACCTTACCCTCGTCCACGGCTTAGGTGACTACTTCAAAGAAGTCAATCAGGTTTAGGAGACATGACCTACCTTTTACAAACCCAAACTGAGTGGGGTCCAGAGTTTGGAGGTTACCTAAGTCCTTGTTTATAAGCTCCGAGATGATAAGTTCCATGGCCTTACAGACCAGGCTCATCAGGCTAATAGGGCAGTAGTTCCTGGGGTCTATTGTGGCACCCCCTTTGTGAAGTGGGATAAACATCGCTGTGTGCCATTCAGTAGGCACAAAGCCTGAAGTGAGGCTATGATTGAACATGGTACTTAGAACACAGTCTGGGATGTTGTCAGGTCCCATGGATGCTGTGTTCTTGGCTTTGGAGAGTGCGGTCTTTACTTGTGCTGCCGTGATTACAGGGGCTTTGCATTCTTCTGGTATAGTGATGGGCCCTTTGGGGGGTGAAGGGGGGTGAAGTTTGCACTGAACCTATCTGCTAGGATGTTGGCCATATCAGTTGCTTCTGTAATATCTAGTGCCATTGTGCTGGAGCTCAGAGCAGATCAGAGTGTTGCCATTGAGATTCTTGACATAGCTGTAGAATACTTTGTGGTTGTCTTTAGTGTCAGTGGCAATTTTATTTTCATAACTAACTTTGGAGGAGTTTATGAGGGATCACAGCTTTTTACTGAGGTTGACCAGGGAGTTCCTGAAATCAGGGGATTTTACTCATTTTTGCAACAGCTTCTTCCTTCTGCTGTAGAATTTGTTTATGACAGGGGACTACCAGATTGGCTTCCTTTTTTTTTGGAGGATAGCGTCTTGGTTCTGTTGGGGAATGGCACAATCCATGCACTCGTGTATGTGCTTATACAGTGCATTTGTATAGGATTCAGCAGTCATACCTATATTTTCCGTTTGTATAGTTGTCATGAAGCTTGCCACTTCTGTCTTAAGAAACATGAAGTTGGCTTTGGAGAAGTTTTTTAAGGTGGTTTCCTTAATGGGGGGCAGGATATTGATGTCTAGGGTGATTATCTTGTGGTCGGATCTGACCAGCGAGTTACTGACCTCTGGCATGGAACATCGGTTGCCCATATTGGTAATGACCAGGTCCAGGATATTGCTGCCCCTGGTGGGGGTATGGACAAGTTGATCCAGGGCATTGGAATTTATGAATTCCAGAAAGTGTTGAGCAAATAAGTTAGTACATGAGTAGTTTTCCCAGTTGATGGTGGGGTAGTTGAAGTCGCCCATTATTAGGGTATTGGGCTGTACCTTAATATTACCCAGTATATCAAGAAATGTGAATTGGGCATCCTGGGCATGGCGGGGGATCTGTAACAAGCTACAACCTGGATTGCAGTCTTGCCCAGTGTTAGTTGCACTTGGATAATTTCGGATGCATTATGTTGAGCAACTAGCCTGGAGGTATGGATATCCTTAATGAATATGGACACGCCTCCTCCTTTAGTATTTCGATCCAGGTTAGGTGGCCGAAAGGTGTGGTATGAGTTATAGCCTGGTAATGCAGGGGTGATCTCTGGAACCTTGAACCAGGTCTCCATCACTGCAATGCAATTTGCTTTTTTTGTAGGTTGAGGATTGGTATAAAGGTTAAGGTGTTTACCTCACAGACACAATGTACAAAGTTAAACAGCAGCCAGCACTCTTAGGCTCTCATAATAAAATAAAAAAATACTAAATGGACAGCATTCTATCAAAATAAATGTATTGAAACACCAAAATATTTCAAACACCAAAATGTGTATGAATAAATCCAAACACCATAAGTTGTATACAGCATACCGGTTTCAGCTTATAGCCATCATCAGTGCTAATACAAAACATTCTGTATCACACAGATGTATATACACATCCCAGATCATCAGTACACTCAAATGTGATAATTACTTGCTCACAACTGTTCATTAATTCCTGGGGAAAACAATGCCCCCAACTTAATTATCCATTTATATTCCTTAAAATTTAAAAGGGAATGTAATGCATTTTGATGTACAGACACAAAATATGCAGTTTGATTCTTTCAGTTTAGTGAATTTCAGCAAAAGTGAGAATCAACCCCTGTACCTTATATCTGTGAACCAGCCCCCATAATTGTATAAAAACAAATTTGATTGGTTAACCAGATACTTTTAAGTCAAACGCTATTTCATTTGTATTGATCAATGGAATAAAGCTTCATTGATTCAAGACAGTAACTTATTCACAGGTTCAATGACCTCAGAGTATGGTATATTACAGGGAAGGCTGCAGAGGGTCTTCTCCTATGTGAATGGGGTATGGGGAATAAATCATTTACCTAAAAAATTACATCTGTTTAGTTACTTGCTGCTTCCTTAATGGACTTTGATCTACCCATACTTCATTAGTAAGGGTATCTCATCCAGGTACAAGGTGGTCATAACATCCCTGTATTCTTCCATTATAAGACCCATTATTGAGTACAATGCCCCTTCTGGCATGTACCTCACAAAGCACATACAGCAGCTGGAGAGACCACAGAGGTTCCTCACCCAGAGAATCCAAGGCCTCAAACATCTATCCTACACAGATAGGCTAAAAACCCTGTCCCTCTACTCAGTCTCCTACAGACATGTCAGAGGTGATGTCTCTCTGGCATACAAAGCAATCTCAGACCCCACCCTCATGGGACTGCTGCATATCCACAAGTCAAGCTCCACTCGAGTAACCCACAAGCATGAACTCAGCCTGGTCCGTGACATCAATAGGACTTGGTGGGACAGATTTGTGTCCCAGAGACTCCCCCTTTTGTGGAATAGACTTCCTCTCCACGTAAAGCAGAGTACCTCATTAAACTTTTTTTAAGCGGAACCTGGATAACTGGATGGGGAACAGAAAATACACCCTTGGAATTCCATCTGTGTCTCTGCTGGACAGTGGCATAGGGTGCAGACCTGTTGGAACATGGGCTAAATTCTTGGCTAAGCTTGTAAAGGCCTCAGGGCCAATAGTCTAGTAACTTCCTATGATCCTATGAACTTCCAATGAATGCTTTAGCCGGTCATATTCATATACCTATCTCAAATGCATATTTCATAGAAACAATGTATTTAAGAGCCACTTGACTAAAATACTGACAGAAACGAGGCTATATGGGAAGGAAGGAGAGGTGGAACTAGTTTTAAGAAACATATAAGTGCATGTCTTAAACACTTAGATATACAGTTTATGTACAACATGCATTGCTAAACCAGGTAGCATTATGCTTCACTGAAACAGCTAATTTATTATGCAAAATCTATATTTCACCCTGAACCTAAAAATATTCCCTAAAGTGATGCATATAATACAGGACGTTTTCAGTATAAATGTGAGGCAACAGATCAGGCTTTTTCATTCCAGATTAATCTGCTGATTTTTTCAGTACTGCGTTACATGTCAAGCTGAGTGCCTCTTTGACCCTCTTCAAAAGGAACCTTGACAATTGGATGGGAAATAGGAAATTCACCCCGGGGATCATGTCAGTCATCCTGCTAGACAGGGGACCAGGGAAGTAAATAATCTGGGAAGAAATAGCCAGGGAATTGTTATGGCTAGGCTTGTATAGGCCCTAGAGCCGATAGCCTAGTACCAACATATGAACCTTGTGCCAAATTAATCTGCAGCATATTTCCCTTTTCTGAGTATCCTCATATCTGTCAAAAAGAAGTTCCACTAACACTGACTTCTAGTTAAAATTTTAATACCAGTTCAAGAAAACAGTTAACATAGATTTTCAAGAAAGATAAAGAATGTATACCAACAGATAAAAAATACACAAAACTATATGTGCAAATTATTCTGGAAAACTAAATCAATTCAGCAAATAAGCAAAATGTCTTACTCAGAATAACCTCAGAAACCTGTGTTTTTTTTTCTTTTTTTTCAACTTTAGTTGCTCCCTTTAAGTGAAGTAGGAGTCCTTGTTAATGTGTTGCATCCTAAAAATGATCAACAACAGCACACCCAGTTTAATATTTCTTACAGCCATTTTGATTAAGAGTATAATAGAGGCCTTCTGAGTCTTTCATTTTGTTTTTGCTTTATATAACCTCCACATACTTCTGATTGAAAATTGAAAGTAATAAAAGAGATTTTACTGTACCTGTTGGGTGGTTGTGAGTCATTCGTCCACATTCAATGCTTACTTCTACAAGGTTCTCTATTCTTTCTGGTTGCCAGTATCTCATACCAATGCACATGGCTTTTGTAGCTGCCCCAAAACCAGATGCTTAATAAAAAGGAGATGGATTGTCACTCTGCAGTCAACCACTGCTATTAAAGTATCATCACAATATGAATGACCATAACAAAATGTATCCAATTAATACAAAACACATTGAATAGCTAGCTGTAAAGTTCCCTTTCTGCCAGCTTGAATGTTTTCCTAAATCAGAAATAAACAGAAAGAATGTTAATCAGGAAAAGAAATATGAGCATGAGACAGCATAGCAAAAGATAACAGATTTCAGTCATTTTCCTGCTTTAGATGGGTTAGAGAATTCTGTCTTAGACCATGGTCTATATGATATCAATTGCCCTTACAATGGAAAAACACGTATTGTATGAATGCATTTGGGCACAGTATATATCTGCATACTACATAAAACTAGGGTTTCAGCACTTTATCTATCAGTCAAACTCTTAGAATGTAGGCAGATATAAATAGTATTAAGTAAGATCTAAATCTCACAGATTAAGAAGGGTGTTATAATATTACCGTGCCTGAGGGTTTTGTATCTTGTAAGCAAAGTAAAATGAATATATTTTTCATCAAAGATATAAGCAAATGAAGTATTATTTTTAAATGTTACTCCACTGAACAAAAAAAAATCATTTTCTAAGGGCAGATCATATCAGTCAGACAGGCAAATTATATGCTTTAATTATCTTAAAATCTGAATTATGTGTATTCATATGTCTCTCGTGAGTTTTGTTCTCCTGAAAAGTGCAAATCCATTTGCTGTTAATTGCAATTTCATTCACAAGAAAAATGTTTTGATTAGTTCAGACAGAGCACAGGAGTATCCATTATGCAGTTTCTCAGCAGGATGATATAGTAAAACATCTGCCACATTATCTATACACTATGACAATGCCATTTAGGCAAGGCCATGTAAAACCGGAATGCTGACTTAACTTTGAATTCATATTCTGAAATCAAAACGTGAACACAGCATGAAAAGCACACATGCAAACACGTCTGGTAAATAAAATGTATTCAACATTTAAAAGTAAAGACAAATATAAATAATAGTAATAATAATTAAGCAATATATAACTATCATAATTAATATATAACTATGTATAAGTAATCATAAACTTGGAGCTGACTGAGTGAAAAAAGTATATATATTTTAATCAGGTGCCTATTGAAAACAATTGATTTCAAGTTAATTTGCCACTTGGCTTGAATTGCACTTTCAAGTTTATTATTTTTTTTTTTTTTATTTCATTTTCAAACAATGGTGCATGCTTAATGTATTTCACAGAAGAATTTGTACAAGCTTTTTGTAAACTGTCAAATCTCAGGTACTGTAGTTGAAATATATAACTTTTTGTCCTTTTGCCCTTCACTTAAAAGTTTTCATGAATTTAAAGCACAATATCAATGCACAAAGCATACACACCCAAAAAAAATCTCTTTATTTATTTATATATATATATATATATATATATATATATATATATATATATATATACACACATATATATCTATATATTTATATATATATATATATATATATATATATATATATATATATATATATATATATATGGGTCTATATCAGAACACCAAAGAGGCATTTAATCGAATGCTTCTTCATCGACACATAAAGAACAAACGCACTAAAGCGCGAATGCTCAGAACACCGATTTCTTTCCCTGAGAAAGAAATCGGTAGCACAAACACACAATTACACACACTTTCAAACCCCCAACTAAATATACCAACTCTGAAATCGCACTACAGTGGGGAAAAGAGGCAAACACACGGGGAAGGCCAAGCGATTTCTTTCCCAGGGAAAGAAATTGCTGTTGTGAGCATTCGCGCTTTAGTGTGCTCTCTCTTTATGTGCCGACGAAGAGGCGTTCGATTAAATGCCTCTTCGGTGTTCTGATATAGACCCTATATATATATATATATATATATATATATATATATATATATATATATATAGATATATATGTTTATATGTGTGTGTGTGTGTGTGTGTGTGTGTATATATATATATATATATATATATACACACACATATATATATATATATATATATATATATATACACACACACACACACATATATATATATATATATATATATATATATATATATATATATACACACACACACACACATATATATATACACACACACACACACACACACACACACACACACATATGCATAAAATATAGAGGATTATGATTGGGTTTCTGATTATAACCAGCTTATTATGTGTTTAAGACACGGATGCTAAGAAATTCACTTCAAGAGTGAAGCTAGACAGGTGAATATTAGCATCCATGTATCCATGTCAAGAAAACATATTAAAGAGTATAACTAGAGTCTGTATAATAATTTTTTTATAGTGCATGGAGTTTTATCTACTCCATATACTACTAGTTAAAAAAATGCATACAAACTGTTTTACCAGCTTTGAAAGCCAGTAAAACACTTAGCAAGTGTGATCATATATACACCAGTAGACCTATCAGCTTACAGTATGTCCTTGAGAATGGGGGTGGAGACAAAGAAAGAAATTGTGAACAGTGTTTAAATATTGCTCTATGTCACTTTAAAGTTTAATGGAACAACAGCTTTTGCATCAATATGCATTTTTTGAACAATAAGAAGAGTAAAATGGTATTTCTTACATTTTTGACTGACTGACTGTAATCCTTAGTGAAAGAGCAAAATAGTTGAGGACAACTGAGAGGCAAGGAGAGGTCCTTGTACAATACCTGATAAGAGCACTTAGAGGGTGCGTAGCGATTTTTAATCCTACTGTGAGCAATGTTACTATCAGGTCTCGTTCTAGAGAAATGCTTTACAAATGTATTTTTTTCCAATATCAGAGCACAATCACCATGTTCCCTGCACTATATATATATATATATAGAGAGAGAGAGAGAGAGAGAGAGAGATTTAAAGATTAATAGATAGATATAGATATATATCAGTATAGATATAGATATGATTGTCAATCATTTGATCAAAAATGCAAATGTAAGAAACACAAATGACTGACAAAAACTGAGAAACAGCACAAATGTGTGACTGCACATTTGTGTGAATTACATGTGGTTGAATTGAAACTTTATATAGTGCATGTATGTGTGCAGGAAATTGAATGTTTGACTGAAAAGGTGTTACTTTGGAAAATGTGCAAGCCTGCATTATAGCAGGTGGTATTTGTGTGTGTGTGATTGATCACTGGTTTGGGTTAGGCTTAGGGTTATAGTTAGGTAAGCGGATACATTTAGTGTTGTACTTGGGTGGTGTGAGTGTTCTATGTCCTTTTTTCTTTATTAGTGCTACTGTTAGGGAAAGGGTTTTGGCAACATAATGTGTAGGGTTAGGGTTAGGGCAAGAGTAGGGGTAGGGCTGGCACACATGGGTAAGATGGCACAGGGAGGCAAAAGCTTTTGCCACATTCCCCCAACTGTGGCAGATAAGTTAAGAATAAACCCGTATGTCATCCCCTGGACTGCCAGCCAGATAAAATGTACTAGATCAACAGAGGGGAAGCTACCACCACAAAGGGACCAGTCACCAGTGAAGTCCCCAAGGGGTTCAGTACTGGAACCTCTCCTATTTTACATCTACTTCTCTGAAGTAAAAGCCAATATGAAAGGACTTTGGCTGACTAAGTTTGCAAATGACTACAAGATAGGAGCAGTGATTGAATCCTGAAATGATTAAGCTGTCCTGCAGGAAGTTCTATCCCAAACAAATAACTGGCACCAGAATTACAGACTGAGACTAAATGCCAAAAAATGCCTTATCATATCATTTGGAAAGTCATCTACCCCAAGTAATTACCATGCTAATAATAAACCCCTAATAGCTGACTCAGTTGTTCAGGATTTGAGAATTTATGTGGACAGTGACCTAAGCTTTGACTAACGTGTCCACTATTGTAAGAAAGTCCTTCTGCATTATGTGGCTTGTAAACAAAGGGATTGTGTCTCGATCTAGAAATGCCATTACCTCATTTTACTCAGTCTTCATTAAGCCGATCACTGAGTATAATAACCCCATTTTTGCATGCATCTGTCCAAACACATGCAGCAACTGGTACCTCCACAGAGATACCTAACTAAAAGGATACAAGACCTAAACAATATGGCCAATATGGACCAACTCAAAGGTATATCACTATACATAGTATCTTACAGACTGCTAAGAGGTGATGTGGCATCCACTGATTCAATGCTGATGGACCTACTGTACATCAGCAAGTTAAATAGCATCAGAAACATTTGGCCCAATGATCTAAATCTCTTCCGTAGCATCAACAGAATGGTTTAGAGGTACAGGTATATTTTGCAGGGGATGCCACTGCTGTGGAACAGACATCCCATCCACATAAAACAAAGCTCATCCTTGTCTATATTCAAGTACAACTTGGCTCCATGGATGGGTAGTAGAAAATTTACCTCAGGGCTACCCCCTGTACTATTAGAGGACAGATTGCTCCTAAATGCTTTGTCCCATGCATGGGTCCTCTCAAATTAGCTATGGTATGATCCCAGTTATTCTCATTAGGAATAATATATAATTATTGACCATGGGATGGGTAAGACCAATCTAACAGCAAATGAGATAGGTTAATTCAAATACCAAAATGGAAATTGGATAGGCCTAAAATGTCCCACAAGTGCATATGAAAATATGTATTCTATACAGTGATGGCAAGTATCTGTGTGGGAGCTTGTCCTCTGACTGAGCTTCATTTTGGATTGTTACTTTTCAAATAAAATAATTGTTACATACCTTTATAATTGTTATACTGTGATGTCTGTCATAAAATAGGTACAGTGAGATCCGAATGGTTATAACATAATGAGGAACAATAGTATTTCACATTTTCTGACATGGCATAGCTACAATGTGACGTCATATAGTGATTATCTGGTATACTGCCCTGTTTCTTTATAACTTGATATGGTTATTGATAGACCTAAACAACAAATCAGTATCTTCTTGATTTGAAATGGTCAAACCTTATAAGTCTAATGCTCAGGTAGGAGGGTTTCACCCTTCTCCTCTCTGCCAGGGTTGTGTACCGAGCCTATGTTAGATAAATAAGGTATCTGAGAAACCTAGCACAATGGAAGTGAGCCATGTGAGGGGTGACATTATGAGACTTTGCACAGAGCAGCAGAAAGTACCTACATTGAGCTAGGAAACATAATGACTTACAGAAGAGTCACCTTACCTATCTATGCTGTAAATGACAAAGCTTAACAAAGATAGCATTAGATACTACAGGGTAATAAGTAAGGGAGGCTCTTAATATAAACAAAGATAACCTCATCTGCCACATCCATCAGGAATGACAATCTGTGCAGACTTTGGCCTTGTTCCCTCATGACTGCAGCCTTGAAAGTAGTGAGAGAGAGAGAGAGAGACACAGTATAAGATAGTAGTTGTATCAGTCAGCAGTACAAATGGGAAGCCTGTTAAGTAGCAGGGTTAAACAGAAGTCAAAATGAAATAATTATGTCAAAAGAATCAGTCACATTGAAAGGCTGTAATATCAAATTCTGACTGGATGTGATCTTATTGTAAAGAAAATCAATCCAGCAATCCAGCACACAGAGGCCAGAGATAGAGAATTTATTTAAGAATGTATCAAACAGAATGTCTATGCATCCCTCAAGCTAAACATTTTATATGCTAAAAGAATATTCAGGAGGCTTCCAAAAGTGAAAGTAGAAAAGGTTCTGCCTGAGAGGTTTTTTTTAACTAACCATTTTCTACAAATCTCAGTGCACTTGCCTTTTGTGAAAGAGATAGAGAGAACTGAGGCATATGCTATAACTTTTAGTTTCTTGTGTGGCTTTACAGTCCCCTAAATGCATTACAAAAGCTGAAAAACAGAATAACCGTGCATGCTGCCCTACTTAACCGCTGTTAAATTTATTTTTAAAATCACTGCAACCATATTCAGATGAAAGTACTTTTTAGAAGTAACCCAAGTACAAGCTACATGTTCTGTTTGTGTACACAGTGATGCACGAATATTATTGCTAATACTGCTGCATCGCCATTTTAAAGAATAATTCATGTTCAGTTTTTATAAGCCAGGGTTCTTATGTCATCATTTTTAAGTTATACATTGATGTTTCTTGTGTCTATGTCATTAATTCAATCAGTCAGCAATTCTTATTGTTCCATGAGCTGCACTCATTTTTGAGACTTGGAGTGGAAAAAATGCATGCTAACTAATTTGTCATTACCTATCTTGCTGCTGCTTTCAGGGTGACTTTAAGTATTGCTACCCACCACACACACACATACACACACACACACACACACACACACACACACACACACACACACACACACACACACACACACACACACACATACACACACGATATAAAAATTTGTGATTTTAGCAAGATTGAGCAGCACAGATGTCTATGATTAAAGAGATTCAAGTCTGAACACTGCCTCGGACACCTTCTAAAGGTTGTGGGGAGAGTGAGTATGCATGCATGTTTCCATGGGGTACATGTTCCCATGGATGAATCCCTGCTGGAGACAGGAGACCCTCTGGAGTACTGGCTTCAAGGAGATGCTGGGCTGCCCTGAAAGATTATATCACTTATGGAAAGGAGTGGCATGCCTTCATTAATGTACAATGCATGCTGATCCCAGGGCATATTATCAGGTATGTATAGTAGAGATAGGACTGCAACAGAAAAAAAATTAGCCTGCAGAATAGCTGTGTCAATGCTGGTCTCTCTCAGTCAGCTGTCCACTCAGTATATAGGTAATGAATGAGCTAGTAATCTGAGATAGGGTCTGAGTATCCGATTATCTGAGGGTTAGCAAGCAGGGGCAAAAATTGCAAAAAAAAAAAACAAGAATTTCTAAGTTTATCTTAAGCCTATATGTGTTGTAGTAAGTCAGCAGCTGTTGGTCTGTAAGGATCCAAGGACAAGAAGCAGAAATCTTCCCAGAAATCCCCCAACAATTTTCTAGCTTTTCCAGCACAATTGTAACCATAAGAACATATCTAAAAAAGCAGTGTTACATATGGCAATCCTAAATACGTTTTTTCTACACTATTTTCTGTCTCAGCCTGCAAATCTTTTAGTAGAAGCAGAATTAGAAATTATTCTGACTTGCTCAGGTAATAACTTAAGGCATTTTCTCTAAAACTAAGGAAAACATAACCCCCCCATTCCTCTATTCTTCCCTCATTGGGATCATCATAGTATACAGTGCCCCATCAGCATGTCCATCTCAATACACCTTGACTAACTCAAAATGCCCCAGTGCTTCCTAAGTAAAACATCATCAGACTAAGCTCCTTAAGTGCCCTGGTAGAATAAAAGCCCTGATACATTACTCTGTCTCATGCAGGCTTCTGCATAGTGACCTTTACTTAGCCATCTATGCAGTGAAAGACCCTGGTGTATTAGATTTCCTTCACCTGAAGAAAACTGGTAGTACTATGAATTCCCACTCCAGAGATTTCAGTCTTCATTTTAAAATAAATAGGATCTATTGGCGTGATAGATATCTGACTCACTGTTTCTTTCCATATGGAAAACATTTTCCTTGCATGTCAAACAAAGCAACAAGCCACCTTTAAACTCGTTCTGACAATTGAGTGGGCACTCATAAATTCAACTCTGAGGTATATAATATGTCTTAATAGTCCAACACACAAGACAGAAGTGAGGCAGCCAGGCAGTATACGAACCATAAAACTGTTATTACTTAAAATAAAAATGGTAACCTATTTCACTGTGAGCTTCTTCAGTCCAGTAAAAGTATCTTAATCAAGCAAAGACATTTAAATATAATTGGTCAACCAATAAGATTCAGAGAATCAATTTCAAATGTGAATCCAAAATTTAAAGACATATACCATCTTTACATAAACTTGCCTCTGTCATTATGGCTAGGCTGTCATAAAATAGCAGCTTCTAACTACAACCTTCTGCATGTTATAAATATATATAATAAATTCTTCATATATATAAAAGCACCTGAAGCGAAACCGCTTACAATTTTTTATTTTATGTAATAAATGTTTTATGGTTCGTATACTACCTAGCTGCCTCACTGCTATCTTGTGTGTTGGACTATTTGGATTTATACTTCTAAGCAATGGGACACTTATCCTATGGAGAGCTACCTGGGCATTTCATATTTTATATAGTATGTCTGTTTTAGTAAAGAGCAACAATATTACTTACAGCTTCGCTGGGATGCACAACTAGACTTCTCAACAGTCATCTAGACTGTCTGCCTAGTAATATTTATGCTTATTTATTTATTTATTTATTTATTTATTTATTGCCATTTGATTACCAGGAAAGTCTGACTGGGTAGAAGCCCATTTTCAGCAGAGGCACCGGGAGAAAAGCTCCAAATTAAAACAAACATTTAAAGAACAATAATTTTACAATCTTCAAAAATAAAACAAAAACATCTGCAGTTTAAAGAATTATAACAAAGTAGACATAATATAAAAACATTGGTTAAGAATCGATACAAGGTATATAACAATCATTTAATATGTAGAGAAATTTTAGGCAGTTTGTACAGAAAATAAAGGTAAGTTAGTCTAATACAAATAGGAATTGCAATATGAAGTGAGGGGAAAATAGGCTTATGGTATATTTAGAGAGAAAGTCAGGGAAGAGAATTAGCAGTAAGGAAGTAAGGGATGAAGGGAGAGTAAGAAGGAATAATGAATGAAAAGGTACTTGTTCACATTTAAGGATATAATTTATCTTGGTTTTGAGCAAGAACAGAGCCAGATTTTAGCTAGGAAGTCACTTATATTGGATTTGAAAGATGGGAGAGAGAGTAATAATGACCTTTGAAACTAAGTGTGGGCTGTGAGCTCAACTATTTGCTAGTGGCAACAGAGGAAGGTTAAGGACTATGCTATCTTATATATTCACATTAAGCCACCAGATGATGCTTCATGCATAGTAAAGTTCTACTTGTTGATGCAATGCATAATCTCAGAAAAATTACCACATGTGCAATCTGTACTTACTGAAGTCACTGCTTTTCCCATTTTTGCACATGGGGTCAAGGTGTGACTTCAACGGTGACAATCATCTACAGCCACGGTTTACACCACCAGCTGGCTATCCCTGCTGCATCTGTTAAATGGCGTAGGATAAAACATATATTTTTTGGCAACAAAAATTCTGTAGATTATAGATTACTAGGATTTCAGCAACTGCAAGAAATGTAAAGGAGGAGAAAAATGGAAGAAAATATGATCTGTAGGTACACTAACTGCATATGAGGTAATATCTGCATATGTGAAACTAAAATGTTGGGACAGTTAGCTGTTGCCATTGAAACAGAAACTGAAGATAAGAAGATAGCTAGCCTTAATAGAATGGTTGTTCCTGAAATCTATAATCTGGTAAGGAAACTTCAGCATCCTGAGAGACCTAACAAAAAAATCCTACCTTAAGATGATAAGCTTGTTAGAAAAATAATTTAAACCTAAACTTAATGATGCAATTCATAGGTACAAGTCTGAATCGTGTACCAGAAACCATTCTGAATCTGTGACTGAATATATGGCTGGGTTAAAAAAATTACTCTAAGACTGTAAATATAGAGAGATATTATGACAAATGCTTAGCTACAAGATTCTGCCAGTTAATGATAATTAAATACAAAGAAGGTTGTTTTCCAAATTAATTCTAAGACTGTCTTAAGAATTACTTTAAAAGAAATTAGCGCAGAGCAATAAGTGTTTAATTGTATTTGTGTTTGTTTTCTGAGGTAGAAAATTTATATCTGTGGACCTTTTTCAGACATAGCCTGGGGGCGCGGTTTATGTGACTTGCTCAGAGTCACACAGTCAGGCAATGCAGGCTAAGGAAATCCCTGCATTAATGGGAGGCTCTGTATTAATGTACTTTATTATACACTTTTAAAAACTGTTTCATTAAAAGTTTATAAAAGTGTATTAATACAGAACAATTTTATTTTTGTTTAGTGTATTAAGGATTGCTTTGCAGTAAAGACGCAAACAAAAAATGTACACAGTTTACCAGTAAGGCATAATGTGTCAACCTGTAATAGAGTACAAGAACAGACATGGAAATGTTGTGTATTCAAAATGTAATAAAAAACAAAGCTAACGATTGCTCATGTGACATACAAAACAGCATAAACCCGCTGAGTGTATTTTAAGAAAGAACAATATCATGCGTGTGACAGAACTGGCAAATAGTAAGAGCTTTATACAAAGAGGAAAAAAAAACATTTAAGAAAGCAAATGTTAAAAGAGCTAAAAAGAATTGTTGGAAGAAAGCAGCACAAAGAGAATAGAGCAAATATTTACTTGACAGTGCTTAAGGGCTGTGCATGAAGAATGTTAATTTTTTCTTGGTGGAAACGAAACTAGAAGAGAAACCTTTGATTGTTGAGCCTGACATTGGGATATGAACTTCAAATACAGAGAAGTAACACAGGTTTGCAACTAATACTGAATTGAAAACTTAAGCAAGACAGTATATAACATTTCTAAAAGTTGCTAATCTGAACATTACTTATGGGAAGCAAAAGGAAGCATTACCTTTGATAACAATTAAAAGCACTTGCTCATGTTTATTGGACAGATTCTGTCTAAACAAAACTCTTTTAAAATAAGGAGAAATAAAGCACATATTAGGTTTACCTATAAGACATCAATGATCTTTTTGGGCTAACAATTTACTGGAAAATTAATTTTAAAAATGATGCGTTAAGAAAGCTATCAAAACATAAAAAATAATTTTGCAGTGGGGCAAGCCCTCCTGCACCACTTACACCCTTCAACATTATACATACCAACTCTAAGGTCATATCACAGTGCAGAAAAGGAGGAACTCCCCCAAAAATCACACTTCTGGCTCACATAATAGAACTCATTGCAGTGAAACCCAACTGGAAATAAATATTCACAAAAAAAGAACAGGCATCCAAAAACACACCAGGACTCATAGAACAGCCATCTTACTAAGCAGAACCCATATCTGGGTTTACTAATTTATTCTAACAGACTCTCACCAAGGCTAGTAACTTTGTTAAGCCTTTATATCGGGTGTTACACAGACACATACTGTGGATATGTGAAAAAGAATGTGATATAGTATTTCAAAGGTTAAAAACTTTGATCTGTTGATGTTCATTATTCAGGTAACTGAGATTTGACTGTCTCCAGTGATGCATCACCTTATAGTATATAAGCTGTGCTTTTAAAGACAAATGTCTGATTATAATGAGAACAAAACACAAAACAGTTTATAGTAGTTTTTCCAGCTATAGGTCTATCCCTTTATTTCCTACCATGAACCATTTCATTTTACTTATCACACTCATTTTGCAAATTAAACCCCATATATATTAAGACTACTCCAATCAAAACAGACTTAACCCATCACAGCCCATCACATTCTCTTCAGCAACATCCTGTACTTACTCCTGTTATACTTTTTCTGCATGCCCACCAGCCAACAACACTAAAGAAAATCCCCCTTGCAAATACAATACAACAACCAATCTAATTTACTCCTCAGCCAACTTTCTCCAAATAATATTGACCAATTGAGGTTAAACATAAGTAAGCCCAATATAAAAAGCCAGTGCTGTTCTGTACAAAATTGCTTACAACCATGGAAATACAAAAAAGAAACTTTAGTAAAAGTTTCATAGAAGGTGTGAAGTTTCTCAACATTGAAGAAGTAGTCCTTCTTGGTAAAGAAGCTCGGTAACAGATGCTGGAGGAAACACATTGACAGATGACTGCAAATGTGGAGGTAGGGTTACAAGGTGAACATGGTGGACATTAGTGAGACTGAGACATGTGTAGTGTATGTGTAACTGGGAGCCCATGACACTGGTATGGCAATACTATCTGCCTGTGGGTGGTGGGAGGTGTCAAACTGTTAACATAAGAAACCATGAGAAGGACATGAAACAAGGAGTGTGGGATTCCATGGCCGTATGTTGAGGCATGACTACAATATATAAATGGGGTGTCATGCATTGCATGAGCTACAGATAGTAGCCAGGTGCATAAAGGTGTGAGTATGTGTTCGTAGTTATGTGCATCCCACAGCAAACTGTACACACCCACTGTCATATTTTGCTCACAGTTCTACAGTCATCATTCCACCCCTTTCCTGTTGCCTGTAGGAACAAAGCCTGCCACCCTCGGTCAATGTCAGCATGCAGGATCATCAGCAATGGCCCACGTCAAGGACAATACATGGAACAGTACTTTGGGATGCATGTGCATGGTCTCATAATTCCACTACTTCCCTGCCGTGGACCAAATCATGTCACTACACTTCAAGCCAACACAGTAGATACTTTCAAGGGTCATGTTGTGGGAGCTTGCTTTCCCCACTGGAGGATGCGATCCTGACTCTCCACAATCTTCCAGACTATGTGCCAACCATGTTCACCTCTTGTAACCCTACCCCACATTATAGTGTTGCAGTCATCTGTCACTGTGCTTTCCCAACATCTGCAAATGATGATGACTGTGTACTTCCCAGCCCTTAACTTGTGTAGGTAAGGTGATGTCTGATGCACAACATGGCCATTCCATGCACTGTACTGTACTGCATAACCTTTGAGCGATGCTGCATACATCATTTTAGTCTGTGATGTCTATGTCATGGTCCATAACTGTAGAACAACACTGGTTGGTTGTCAGTGCTGTAATATAATGTATCCATATCTGCCACATTTTTGTACTGTTGCTGTATGTTCCTCCCCTGACTCTCCACCCAGCACTTCTGCTGCTTCTACTGTGACTGGTACAGAAAACCCTGTCATGCTATTCACCTACTGCTGCAGCTGTTTGCACAACAGCATATTTTGCAGCAACAAAGGTCATATTTCATATGTCTGGACTGTATTGCAATGCCCTTACTGAGGTGTCTGTTCAATAGTCCAAATACATTCTCCTTTATGTTTCACATCTCCACATAGGTCATGTTACATCCCATTTCTGCATGGTCTGGAAGTTTTGTATCAGACTCAACAATCAGGGTACTATGACATACTCAGCATCACCTACTCTACATGACATACAGCATATTATATGAGGCCTGTTCTCTGCTGGCATGTTACCTGCTTGTATATACATTTCTGTCTAGCACGTGTGTATACCTACCAACTAGGTGGTCCTTACAAGAACCATTTGTATAGTGCAGACATGTACCAACTGTATGAATCATGTGAACTGCCCATGTGGCACAGTCCTCTGGACCACATAGGGCCTTGATAGCAATATAAATGGAATCTGTGGCTTCCAGGACCTCAGGAAAGTGTGCTACACCATAACAGACCCACCTCTTGTTTTTTTTTTTTCCTCTGCTGTTCTACAAAATCACATATTGTCCTCCACATGTTGTAGCATTTTATCACGGAAATGGGTTAGGATTCAAGAAGCTGTCCCCTGTGGGATCCCTATCAGTTGACTGAATTTTCAGAAACTCAAAATTCACATGGTTGAGACCATATGATTGAGTTTTGAAAACTCAAAGCTTTTGAATGGAGATTGCGGTACAGCAAGGATCGGGAAATGTACCCTTTTCTTCACTGCAGTGCAATCTTGGAGTTGGTATATATAATTTGCAGGGGGTGTCAGGGGTGCAGGGGGTTACCCCCTGTACAAATGTAAAAAAAGTAGATTTTTGTGAGTTTTATTTTTTTTTATGTTCCATTTTTTGGAAACTCAAATCATATGGTCTTATCCGTATGAATTTTGAGTTTCTTAAAAACTTGATCATCTGACATAGATCCTCCCTGTAATTTCATTAAGGTATGCCCCATAGGTTTGGTCCCCTCAGTTCTACTTTTCAAACTAGGTCACTTAAAGGTATCCCTGTTCACTCAAAAATGGTCTAAAGTCTATTAGTTTGTGTGTGTGTGTGGTATGACAGATGCTGTCTGCACCTCCTGTAGTGCATGGAGAGCCACAACTCACAACATTGTAGGCACTGGCTTTGATGACATCTCCCTACACTTCTGTGTGATTAATGCTGCTATTCCAGTGTATGTCATGAACCACGGTGTGCAAAATGGGTGTGCACTGCTACACAACATGGCCACTTTATACCTTTCTGAATTGGTCTAACATTTAAGGTTCCTTCATTTTCATGACCCACCTGACTCAATTTCATAAGATTTCTCATTTCCATGTCACTATACACTCATTAGTTTGCACTGCACACTGTGTTATTTTAGCTACTATGCAGGCAAGTAAACTGTGTCTTTAAATCATTCCCACCATGTGCATTGCTGCCAACAGAGCTAATTTGCATTGCACAATTTGCTAACAATCTATGCATCCCAGCCCATGTGACCTCCTACAGACCAATTACAAATCAGTTGGGTATAAAAGACAAAGCAAATGCAAAATAGTAGCATTTAATGACGGGCAGATCATTAAAACACATTCACCTAATAAAATGTAACTTCTGAATACATTTCAAATAAACATACCAGCAACACAGAATTTTCATTTTTCGAAAGAAGTGCATAAGGATGTGTGCCTTTAGATGGAGTTAGTGATGAATTTTGTACAGCTGTGCTGCAAGATTCTCATTAAAACACATTAGAACTATTGCACCTAGCTATGAAAACAGTCATGTAAGAATTAGAATTAAATGTTTCTTACTAAAAATAGGTGGTGTAAAATTAATAAAGTAAGGCTTTACAATCTCTAATGTAAAAAAAAAACACATGGGGAAGTCATGTGCAATTTTTTTTCGCTATCATCTAAGTCTGTTTGTTCAAGTACGTTTATCAAAGTGTGACATTAATTGTCCCTGACCCAATACTTTCTTCAAAATTGCTTTGCCAGAAATAATTTTGCAGTTATTCCCAATAATATTTTATCTGGGCAGCATCTACGCTTTATGTAATTACACATGCTATGTTATATTCACCTGAAATATTATTTTCTTTAGGGCATACATTTGCATTATTAACAACCCTGATAATGAGAACATATTTACCACCTCCTTGTTCATTAAAATCTTATTAATGAATTTTATTTTTCACTCTCTTTCCAAGAACAGACTTTCTAGGTTCCTTAAATATGTGTTAATAATAGTAAAATTGGAAGCTGGCCTCTAGAGGTGTATTGTCTGTTTTTAGGGCAGAAAAAAATTAAAAGGTAAATAAAATATAGAGAGAAGACTGGCAAAACTATGAGTGCAATTACATTTCAAATTAGAGTGGAGGAGGAGGAATATCCTCATTAAGAGGATTGTAGAAACGTAGAATGTCATTCCCAGTTAGATGTTAACTACAGTTAATAACAATTAAAATACAATGAAAAGACAGAATGAGTGATAAATAACAGTTAAAATACAATGAAAAGACAGAGTGAGTGGTAAATAACAGATAAAATACAATGAAAAGACAGAGTGAGTGCTATAGATATACACTAGCCTGACATACATCCAGACTAACTCAGCAGGCAGGAGCAGCTTTTGTCTTCTGTCCTGTTGGTATGTTTGCAATTCTTGAAAGAGTACAGTTTCATTTTCTAGACCTCAAAAGGGCAAAGAACGTTATGTCTTGTGTTAATGGATTATCCTAAAGGTCAGTTGCTGTGATAAGCTGTTGTGAAGTTATACTATACTCCCGAAGGTATTCTGTTATGGTATCATAGCAAGCACCTTACCATTTCAGATTGGCAACCTGTCAGAATAAAGCATGCTGTACTACTAGGACAGCAAATCTTGTAAAAATTCCTTTCTATAGCAAGTCTGAGCACAGGATCTAAGGATAAGCTCATAAATTGCACCTTGTGGTATTATGCAATAATAATGTCATAATGAGCTTCTTACTGTCATAATAATTATTGACACCTAAACGTCATTACACTAAAATGATTTCCTGCTATAACATTATGAAATGCAGATAAATTATAGATATGGCTTCACACATAAATAAACTTCTTTATAAATTTGGAAGTCAAAGAGTCAGCTGGAGTGTAACTTCTATTTACAGAATTCATACAGTTTGAGAATTCAGAATGTGTTTTGCAGGTTAATTTTACAGACAATGAAGAAATGGATGCTTCCATAAAGAAATGTGTGTCTTAACCAAGCAAGCAGATAAGGGGTTTAAGTTGTCTTGAAAATACAGTATTTCTTCTGTGTATTCCACTGTTTATGTCAGTGTGAGTGACTCAACAGAAATCACATTTGTCTTTGAAGCTAGAAAATCAGAAGGCTGTGAGTTCTATTCCCCCACCAGGTGTTTGGCTTCATTGTTTTTCCTCTACTAACACTGCAGAGCAGCATAAGGGGTGCTGGGTTCATCAGTGTGTCTTCCTTCCATTGAGATGTCAATCCAAGGGGTCTGATCACACTGCCTTGGTGGGAGCTCAGCTGGATTCATAAGATCCCATGGCATTTATGAAAAAGAGTTGCACAATGCCTTAACCAAATTTCCCCTAGTTAGTATGAATACCATCTTGAGTTTCCCCTGCAAAGAGCCACTGACGCAGTAGGATTAACCCAAACAACAAAGTATAAATATAATAAAAGTTTAACACTTTTTGTTAAAGAGTAGAAATCAATAAATGTATGTTAATCTGTATTTTAATTCCAAAATACAAAAGTAATTCCTGTTATAGTAATATGCACTGCAAAGTGAACAATAAGAAAATTATTTAGCCATCTCTGTGCTTTAGAAAGATAAAGCCCTGACTTTGACCCAGGTGACCCATGCTTGATTAGCAACATGGGTGCCTATTTGAGTTAAACAGGGGATAAGGAACAACAAGGATCAGCTTGTTCACCTTCTCCTAATGGAGGATGGTGTAGGTGATGTGCTTATAGGCAGTACTAATCAAAACCTGGTATAGACCAGGGACTGATAGGCAGCACTAATCAAAGCCTGGTATAAACCAGGGACTGATAGGCAGTACTAATCAAAGCCTGTTATAGACCAGAGACTTGGTTGTGACTGCAGCACTGAGAGTACAGGCAGGAAGGAGGCTTGTACATCCTTGGCCTGAGGGTGGGACAGTTTTGCTGACCATGCCTCATTGCAGCTCAGTCCTTGAAATAAACATCTGCATGCAGGAGAGTGTTACAGTCATAACTCACCAAGCAGTAGCATCCTGCCTCCACTATCAGCAGTCGTGGCTGTCAGTTTCATAGGTAAACACCATCCTGACAGCATTGTGGGGAGGGTGCTGCTAACTCTGGCCTGAAGAGGTTAAAGCCCAAGGAAACCATACAAAAAATCCAAAGAGAAATCTGTGGTCATATTGGGAAGGAGTTCTAGGGACTTACACTGTACCAGAGTAAACTGGAGACCATAACCACAAAGGGAGACTGATTAAAAGAAAGAAAGAAAGAAAGAAAAGAAAAACAGAAAATTATCCAGAGAATGTTATTTGTTCATGCATCCCACACACATATGTACACAAATGTTACAGTAATAATTAGTTGATTACACCTGAAACAGTTATGTTTGAAGTCTGTGAAAAAAACTTTAGAGAAACAAACTTTATTAGGCATCCAGGTGTGAGATGGCAGAAATGGAGTGAGCTCCCTGACAACAACTATCAACAGCCTCCCTTTAGCATCAAAGACATAACTTGCACAGTGGAGGCACACTGCCCATAAAGCCCAATTACATTACTATACCAAGGGACGTTGAGGAATCATTAAAGTAGATGGCCAACTCCGGAACATGATAGTGCAGCTTGCCAAAGACTTACACAGCTGCAGTCTTGTTTATGATGAATATTTCACACAGTGACCTATAACAACCCAATACCTTCTTTTATACTGCAGAGTATACCTTTTCTGATTCATAATATAATGGATATAAATGTACACAGGAAAATAACAAAGTCCTTTCAAACTGTTAAGCTGAGAGTTAAAATACACAGTGTGAGTTTTCTAAACTTAAAAGGGGCATTGAAAACCAAAATGCTTACTGCTAATATGCAAGTTATTTATTTCTAAAGTATAACAATCCATTTGTGCTGTGCTGACAAGGTCACTAAAAAGTCCAGAACATGCATGTTTACAGTTAGTGGGCTTTGGATTTATTGGCCTGAATGTACCCATAAAGACTTAAAAAGTAAAAAGCTATGGTTATTTAGAAGCCATGTAGCTGAAATACTGTATGTCTTTAAGAGGCCTATTGTATATATCCCATGGGTCTCCATTACAGGAGGTTTAAGGTATCGCACTATGAAAACTCTAGCTTGGTTGGGTTTTCTTGCAGTTTTTATTGAATGTTTTATCGGTATGACCCTTTTACCCTAAACAGATAGTCAAATAGCATTGCAAAATGTTGTGAGGGCTGTGCACCATTATGTTAATAAAAACTTTAAAACCATCTTTTCTTAGAGAAAGAAGAAAAGTTTAATCTTACAATTTTTTTTAGGATCTTAACTTACTTTTTCAGTAGACCTGGAGTACCCCATATAGAGTGTGAGGAAGGGACGTGGGGTCACCATAAAACTCATTTGGACCAATTCCATTCATGATCTTCTGGGTTCAACATTGTACAGTTGGAGATTAATGCTCTGATTTTTGGAGGAAACCCAAAAGAAATATCACTCACTGTGTATGCTGCATGACAAATACCTTTTATATGGTTGTGGTTTGTTTTATCAGACTGAGATACACCATTGCAAACTATTCACAAAATGTAATCATCAAAGTAAGACTGCTTGAAAGCAGACTACTTTTGAAGAGCATATGAATCTGTATTTTCTTGAGAAGAGCAGTACTCAAAATCATCCATGCAGGGGTCCTCTTCCACAGAACCTTAACTCCCCACTTCCAAGATAAATGAATTTTAGACAAAAAGGACACTTTCCCTTCCTGCAATTCTGTTAGACTGCAAGGACACACATACAAATAGATACACACACACCTAAATCTTCTTCTTTCAGCTTTTTCCCGGTTAGGGGTCGCCACAGCGGATCACCTGTCCGTTCATGATTAGCAGTGGAGTTTTACAGTGTCGAGTTGCCAGCCTGGCACCCAACCTTCCACAGAAGGCACACACACATGCACACACTCACACCTAGGGCCAATTTAGAGTGTCCAATCCACCTACAGCATGTCTTTGGGGGGAAACCGGAGCACCCAAAGGAAACCCACGCAACCACAGGGAGGACATGCAGACTCCGCACAGAAGACACCCCAGCCGAGGATCGAACCAGAGAACCTCTTACTGTGAGGCGGCAACGCTAACCACTGCACCACCGTGGCTGCCCACACACACACCTAAATGATTTGCTAAATTAAAAAGCAGTCTTCCGTAGACAAGTCTGCTTTTGGTAAGTATTACATGCCAAAGCAGACTTCACTGAATATCACATAGACAAGATGAAGATTGACTACTTGTTTGTATGTATAATACCCTGATGTCTATTTTTGTTTAATCATACTTGTTTGCTTAAAAATGAGAAAACTCATTTGCCAATGAAAACTCAAAAATGACAATAAAATTAAATAAAAATGAATAAAACATTAGTTTGTTAAACAAACAAAGGAAAGCTAGAAGCAAGACAATATTCATCTAAGATATTTTCATGTAGAACATTTTTCAGTGTTACATTAACTTATTTGGTTTCATATAAAATTATCTGAATGCATTTGATAAATGCATGAACACAAAAGATTACTTTAAGGCCTCTATCTGAAAATTTGAAAACATTTAGGAAGAACATATAAATGAAATATTTCTGCTGAATAGCATGGTTTGCTGACATTTGTAGCTGTAATGTATTTTAAGTTTGACTACAGTTGTCACTACAGACACTGCATTTCTGTTCGAGAAGGTGATACTTTTCTGAAGTGAAACACTCTAAAACAGAGCACATGTAGTAGACCTGCTATTTAATTAGCCAGCTGAAGAGCAGCTTCAGACCTCATCATAATAAAAATAACTTAGAATGTCTATTTTCTTTAACAATGGGGTTTGTCATAGCAAAAAGAATGCTGAAGTCCATGACACTGAAGCACCACTACATACCACTTACATCGAGCTGAAAATGCAGTGTTCTTCTATAGCAGCATCTATATTTAGAATCTGACAAATACAAGAGAACTGGTTAGCATAAAAGAAGTCAGTAGGGTGATGGACATTCCTCAAGTCTTGAAACCAGCCTCATCAAGTATATCCATCATACTAAAAAACTAAAATGCAAAGTGTAGTGGAAACGACTACTGATAAGGTGGTGAAATGTACCAAGTGTGCATGAAGTCACAGTGTTCTGAGGTGGAAAACATGAACAGAGATGTCTGGGTGATCTGCAATGCATGCATCCAGCATGGATTAGGAGATGTGTGACGATGATGTTACTAAGATATCCACAACTCAGCAGAATGCCATGTGTATGCACGAGCTCACGTGTGTGTGTGTGTGCGTGCGTGCATGCGTGCGTGCGCATGCGTGCGTGCGTGCGTGTGTGTGTGTTTGTGTGTGCGTGCGTGTGTGTGCGAGTGTGTGCGTGCGTGCGTGTGTGTGTGTGTGTGAGACTGCACCAAATAATACTGGTCAGTGAGGCACCTATTAACTGACAATTATTATTATGCTTTACTCTGATCTGAGCATATCTGGAATAGCACTTACACGCTTCATCAGTAAAGACTCACATGATAACAACAGACTAGATAAAAACCACATCAGTCAGTACAGAAAAATGAAAGATTTAATCTGCTGTTGATGAATCATATGTATGTGAATAGAAGCACTGCACTCCAATTGCAGAAACAAATATGCTGAATAATAATTGATAGCATAGTAAGGTGTGTCAAAAAAGAAACATTAAAGAAGAAAATATTCTTTGGGCGTATAAAGTAGTAGAAAATAGCAAGGAAAGGATCGTGGCTTTTCCTTATTTTTCACAATCAGGAATTTCGCCTTGGAGAGGAAAGATAAAATGTCGAGTGAGATCATGTCTGTTTATAGGCAAATGCATCTAAGATTCCCAGTTATGAATGTGGGTAAGGCATAAGACTGAGGGGGAAACAGAAAAGGGTAGTACCACCTTCTTCCAAAAAATATAGCTGTGTCAGTAGCAGCCTCATCAGCATAGTTTGCCAGGATTTTAATGCAATGCTTCATAGCAGGGAGAATGCAGTCTTACTTCATATACTTGACAGAATCTTTACAAAGATAATTACAGGTAATCAGTTGGTTAGCCTCAGTACACTGACACAGAATCTACTGATATCATCGGTAAGTTAAATACTGGTAAAACTTCATAAATATTTAGAGCAGCTGTATTAAAGAAGGCATGCGGGGATCCATATGAAGATGAATATTTTCCAAATATTTGGTAACGACGTGAAACTGAGAAAGTAATGGTGAAACCTGTTTATAAAAAGGTGATAAATGGAAGCATCAGAAATACGTAAGATTGTAATGGCCTATTTTTGCATAGTATCTCTTCGTTAACTTTGTTATTAACATAAAGAATTGGAACGGAAAATGAATTCTATCACTGACATTGTAACAGTACACATTCAAAGCAGAATATAGCTGAACATTATAGCTTTCACATACCCCAATGGACTACGCACATGATGAAATTGTACAAATGTAGATATTTATTTATTAGTTTATAGCATTTGGTAATTGGGATGGCCAATCTGAGAAGTCCATTCTCACTGGAGTCTAGAGAAATAAATCTGTATGTATGATAGACCATGATAGTTCAATACAAATCTAATGCAAACAATAAATGGAAAGATGACCAAATATACAATGGTAATTAAAATGCAAATTTTTAGTGTAGATGAAAAACAAAAATATGGCATAATACAGAATGATAAAATACAAAACTTTACAATGCAAACAATGAATGAGAAGACGGTGACAGAGCAGTAAGACTAAAATTAACTTCTCAAATTAAAGAAAAATATATTGAAGTTGACGGTAGAAACAAAATGAGAATATATCACCTAATGACAAAATAGTAAAGAGATAAAATAGTTCCTATTCAGGATGACAAGAAGTGAAACCAGCAGTTATAAAGGCTCATCTGACATTACAGGTCCAGTTCCAGAGACTGTTCTTTAGAAAAGCAGATATTTTAGAAGCTGCATAAACAAGGGCAACTGAAACTGCATGACTTAAATCAAATTGCATAAATAGAAACACTAAATAATCATAGCATGATATGCATTATCAAACAGAAGAGCCTAGAGGTTACACACGATGGCAACCTAAAAGTAAACCGTGACAGTAACAAGAGTGCTGTCAGTGAGCCTAAAGTGAATAGATTATAAGTGCATAAACCTGTATGGAGGCATTATGTAAAATACCAAGGGGGTTGTGACTAAGATCCTCCTAGTCTCATTAAGACTGCCAGAATGTGCAATGCAAACTCAGAAATAATGGCATCTAAGTTTGTATTTATACAAAACGAAGCAAAAAAATTTTGAAATGAAGAGTTTGGATGAGTCTGGTAAAACTGCACTTTTGGCAAGAAAGAATGAAGATCTTCATCTTCCTCACTCATTATATCAGATATATCCGTGTGTGTGTGTATGGAACATTCAATGCTGTCTGAGGTGGGGGAGGCAAAAAAAGGACTGCTTCACACAAGTGTTGTGGATGAGACAGTGAGTAATAAACAGCAAGGTGGAGATACATCACAGACTCCTTAAGACTACAATGGTCACACACCTAAACCCATGGCCGGGATTAGGAGTGGACTGTTTGGAAGGGATGTGATACTCAGACTACCATTTTTACAGCAAATTATGTTTTTGTGTTGCCTTTACCTTTTTCCTTTTTCACGGGTAACACTGATTTTGTAAAACGTGCAAGTAAATATTTTATAAACATTATATTCCTTCGTGTTATTCTTATAATTTCAGTATATTTTGTTAAATTCATTATATATTAGAACATGGCCTTCTTTTATAGTCAGAGCAGCTTGCTGATAATGTTAACTTCATTGTTCTTTGGTGAACATATATTGGTCTTTGCATTATTTCAGATTTTCCTGAATGCATTGCTCTTCATCTTCAGTCATGTTATATTATGTTATGCATTAATCTGTATATTTGTTGTGTATCAGTTTATTTATTGTACAGATAGAAATTATTGAACTGTATGTAACTGTTGACTTCCCTTTTGGCTCAGGTCATTGCTATGAAATATCTGTTGACCCAGTCCACCTATGGATTATCAAATAAACAATCAAACAAATCAGTAGTCTTATGTCTACCGTGCGACACACATAGACATACACATGCATATATATATATATATATATATATATATATATATATATATATATATACACACACACACACACACACACACACACACACACACACACACACACACACACACACACACACACACACACACACACACACACACACACACACACACACACACACACACACACACACACACACACACACACACACACACACACACACACACACACACACACACACACACACACACACACACACACACACACACACACACACACACACACACACACACACACACACACACACACACACACACACACACACACACACACACACACACATACACAGAGAGACAGAAAGAGAGACTTACTGCATTGTATCCCCATCTCTGCTTTACAAGAGTACTATAACTGCCTATGCAATTTATTTTATATCCACACTAACTTTACTATTACTTTACTGTTAAGAGAATATACAATTTCTGAACAAAAGCTATATAGTTTAGTTGCTGTGCTGCATTATTAAACTATTTCATTAGAGTCCAACAACCATTCAATCTAATTCAGTTTTAGTACCAAAATGTATACAATTTTATTTCAACGCATTTTTGAAAACATTCTTTTTCAGTCAGATAAAGTGATATTTTTATTCATTTTATTTTAGAAATCACACCTGTTGAGTAAACTATGACATTATCACGTACATTCATTTTATTTAGAATAGCACAGTTTACAGTAACACTGCTACCTACCGATGTCAGGGAGAAATAACCAGAATATAAATAGGCTTAATAGCAGAGTATGCCTTGATAAACAAGTTGCAATAAACAGATTATTGCTGAAATTAAATTCCCAGACTACTATTACCGTCAGTATAACCTGTTCTGGATTAACTCTCATTGTTTAAAGTCACTAGGAAAGAATGTGTTTATTCATAGGCAGAACAGGCACTACTATCTTTTGACCATCTCCAAAAATAATTTCAGAAGATATTTTGCAACAGCTGAAGTTACATTTTAAAGGCTATAAAGTTTGAACCCTCAGGCTGATATTTTAAGAAATTAAACACCTGTATATAACTAAATGTGTCTGTGGAGAGAGATGCTTGTGTGTATATAGACAGAGAAAGAGAAAGAGAATTTAAGTAGCCAATTAAGCAGCAGGTTTTAGAAGGAAACAATAGCCAAGAAAGACACAGACAGAACATGCAATGACCACACAGATGGTGAGTAAGATCAGTACTAAATCTGACTTTCTGGACCTATGAGGCACATGTTCACAGACAGAAATACCCACAGGAAAAGTTATTGCAATTGTTGATTGCTTACTTAAAGTTTAATAAGCATATTATGCTTCTAAAAGCTTTTTCTTAAAGGTTTGAAAAACAGGCACTGCACCCAGTTTCCTTGGCACAAATGGATGGAGTCCTGATTGTGACCAGGGTAACAGCTAGGCAGGGTGTGGTGGGGGAGAATTGTATTTTGCCAGATTACCCTTTTCCAGAAGGAAGAGGTAAAACTTCTGTATGTGATTTGGCACTCTCTGCCCCATGATGGGGGTGTGCCATGATTGCAAGACAGATTGTCATTAAAAATTCAACACTAAAGAGTAGAGCTGAAACTGGTATTACATGTAGTGATGTATGTAAATTCAGCATTAAAGGGTAGGGCTGGAACTGATGTTGCATGCAGTGATGTATATAAATTCGGCATTAATTGGTAGGGCTCAGACTGATATTACATCATACCTCTCAACTGTCCAGACTTTTGTAGAATGTCCAGATTTTTGCCTCATATTTTTGGTCTGTTCCTAATATAATTTATAGTTTTCTAACAAATCACCGAGGATCAAAGTCACTTAATAATGACATACATTTGAGGTTCAGACTTCATATCAGTCGAAAAAAGGCATGCTAACACAAATTGTGTTATTCTAGCAACTTTCTAAGTTTATAAGAGCAATATTTAAAAGTTGTCCCTTTTTCGGGACCTTTGTCCCACCATTAGCTTGGTCTTTGTCCAGACTTCTTGCATAAAGTGATTGAGAGGTATGAATTACATGAAATGATGTATGTAAATTCTACATTAATGGATATGTCTGGAACTGATATTAAATGCAGTGATGTATGTAAATTCAGCATTAAAGGCTATGGCTGGAACTGATATTACATACAGTGGTGTATATAAATTCAGCATTAAAGGGCTCAAACTGATATTACATGCAATGATGTATGTAAATTTAGCATTAAAGGGTAGGGCAGGAACTGATATTACATACAGTGGTGTGTACAAATTCAGCATTAAAGGGTAGAGCTCAAACTGATATTACATGCAGTGGTTCATTTGACATTAGCAACTCCTCCCATTTAGGCATCCTAAAAAATCCTCAACATACAAGACAGCATACTATAAAACTGTTGGTGGCTCCATTCCACACTTGCATATCCCCTTCCCAAATTATCTGTGGCTAAGGGGGTCTCAGCCACTGACTGGATAATTCCAGAGACACTAAGCTTGGAGCAATGACATGAAAAGCAAGAGATGGTCAGCTAAACTATATGCACTGGGGAGCCATAATAGAAGAACAAAAATAGCCATTGCAGTTTCTAATCTAGGGCAAAGGGGAGCTTGATGCCAACATTTTGCTTTTAGTTGTGTTTAAAAGTAGCACTGAATGTTGTGCAAGTCATGAGACAGCATCTGTTTTTATGTTATTTAATTATTTACTACTAAGTGCTGACAAATCTTCAAAAATACTAATTTATGGGGCCAGAAGACTTGCTCTCAGTGTACGTAACTTACTCTGGTGTATTAAAAATCTTTTGCAGCCTGGTCCCTGGTATAATCTTGCTTTATAGATAGGCCTTACACCAAAGTAAGTCACTTACACTGAGAGCAAGTCTTTAGGAATTGGGCCCATAATACAGACCATGCTTTAGCTCCAGTGGAAGAAGGTATTTACAACTGGTTTACAAACTCATTGCATAAATTACAATAGACAAGCAATAAAACAAAGCAAAATGAAAGTTTGCTAAAACTCTTAGAATAATATTGTGCTAAGGATTGGTGTAGATTATTTCTGTCATTAATGTATATCTGCTGCTATGTGCATTCATGTATATCAAATAATTCTACTATGTGACCTCAAACAGCTGAGCTCAGATCACAAAACACTGGCGAAGAAGGCTCATTTTGTATAAGCTCAAGTGCACAATAGCTCAGAAAACAGCAAAATAAGCAAATGTGACAAACAGAAAGTAAGCATGTTTTGCTAGCACAAAATGTCTATTCTCAAGAATTAGGTACAAAAGTTAAAATAATCGGGAGACAAAGGCCCAAAATCACAAAAAAACTTTTAAACATTACTCTAATTCACTTAAAAAGTTAATATAATAGCATTAACTTACATTTTCTGAACAATAAGAAGCATGAACGTCTAATGTCTGCCATTATTGTCTAATCCTCAGTGATTTAGAAGAAAATCAAAAAAATTCATAAGGAACAGAGCAAAAACATGAGGCAAAATTATGGTATTCTGCAAAATCAGGGACAGCTAAGAGGTTTATTTTCTGGCAGCAAACCCACTATACCCCCGTATTGTAAGCTCTACCTCCACATCCCCTTAGTTCATTAGTCTGACTCTGGGGTTACAGCACCTTAATGAAATACCAGTATTTTTTTTTTCAAGAAGGGTGCCAGATCATCCACCAAGTATACATCATAGGTGTATCAGCATCATCCTTGTATAATAATTGAAGTAATGTGACACAATCATAGAAAAAACAGTGTTTATGCTTTAGCAAATATGGTATAATCTCAGGTGATGTCAGGAACTTTATGCAAGGTGAATTCCCTGCATGCATTTTTGTTTACAGGTTCAGAGGAGAATACCAGGCTAATTGCCCTGAAGGGTCACTTTAAGGTTAGCCAACAACCTAAGGGTAGGATCAAACTCTGTACCTTATGTTTATGAAGTGAAGACCTTAACCATTATGCCAAACCCACCTCCTTATGAGTCCAGGTCCAGGAAGAATGACCACAGTATAGTAAATCCTGCTTTATAGTCTCATGAACATATCCAACGTCATACAACTTTGAAACCTGCAATTAATATTCACTATAAGGATAGTTATTATCTCACCAGTTTACCTACTTTCTATCTGCTAGGTAAGTTCTCATTCCTATCTAACCATCAGCTCACACGTGCTCCATGTTCCATGGGACTAAATTAAATAATAGGAAGTCCTAATTTGTGCAATCAAAATTTGCCTAATATGCACCTCTATTGCATATTCTTAATAAAACATTAAAAACTGACTATGACTCTCATATCTGGAAACAGAACATTGTAGTCTCAATTCAGAAGGGAGTCCCTCCAGCAGAAGCTGATAATTACAGACAGGCCAGCCATACACACACGTTATGCAAGGTAATGAACTGACTCATCATTGAACTTATTCAGGTGGACACAGAAAACCTCTTTCTCCATGACCCACACCAGAACAGTTTTGTCAAAGGTGGCTCTTGCATGCTTAACCTCATGTGTGTTTTTTTTTTTGAGAGTGTGGCTACTGCCCTGCGTGAAATTTATCTGTCCATGCAGCTTGTCTCAAGCTGGCTAAAGCATCTTGCACTGTAACCTATGATAAAATTGTACATAAACTCAGGGATTGAAAGATAAGTGAAGTCATAATAACATGGGTCTACGATTGGCTACATGGTCATATGGGTCTACTTCTAAATTTCAAAGTTTCAAAACTTCAAATTTCTTATGGTTGAGACTGTGGTGCTTTTCATGTAATACTTTTTCTATATGTATGTTGGAGCTTTTCTCCCCGGGCCTCTGTTGAAAATGGACATGCATCCAGTTGGACTATCCTGGTCAACAAATGTAAAATAAATAAAAATAAATAAGATTGAACTTTTGAAACTTCAAAATGTAAATTAAAAAATATTTTTTTTATGTTTTTGCAGGGGGGCAAGCCCCACTGCACCCCCCCACATCCCATGCTAATTTAATATACCAACTCCGAGATCTCACTACAGTGAGGAAGACATTAAATATACCATTCTGCGCTGTATGGCAATCTTCATTTAAGCAGTTTGAAGTTTCAAAACTTCGATCTTATGGTCTCGGCTATAAGAAATTCGAAGTTTTAAAACTTCAGAATTTAGAAGTAGACCCGGTCATACACAACAGGTAAGAAAGAACAGGAGAAGTATCATTCCTCACTGTCGTCTATCATCAGTGAAGTTCCTCAAGCCTCTATCCTGAGATCACTCAGTTTTGGCATATTTTTCTCATATGCCAAAACCAATTTGAGTACCTTCTCACTAAAAATGCAGATGGCTGAAAACTTGAGCACTGTTTTTATCCCACTGACATCATTTGCCTTCAAATGACACTTAACACTTCAAATGAACAGTGCAGTAGAAATGATCTTGGGTACACTGTCAAAAAAATGTAGAATTCTGGCAATTGGCAACCCCCTCCCCCACTTTATACAGTGGTGATGAAAAATGCAAATGCTGATATAATAGCACAAGACTTGAAGTCTTTGTGTGACGATGTTTCATATGATGCCCACATAGATGTTATCATCCATAAAGCACTGTAGTGGGGATCAAGAGCCATTATAAAGAGGTAATTGTTTCCCTATACACAGTGTTTGTCAGATGAATTACAGAATTATAGAACATTGCATTTTGTTCTGTAACCTGTTCACATGCCATCTGCTGCACCTGTAGAATGTACAAAGATTCTTGACAAAGATCATCAAAGAGCTTCAAAGTGTTATAGCCAAAGACTTCTACCACTGTTTCTCTTTTCCATACCTTATCACCTTCTTAGGGGACACCTGTGCTATACTTAAAATAAATTCTGATGACATGAGCACAAGAGGGCACTCAGTCTCAGTAAGAAAGTAATATCAACCATGCAATAAAACATGAATTATTACCTCAGGGACTCCCAAGCTTACAAAATAAACTCCATCTCCTCCTTCAAATCAAACTGTCACCCCATAGAAGCATACCTTCAAGAAGAATTTGAGTAACTACATGGGTACTCTTAAGTTCCAACATATGATATGAGTCATTAAACTCCATGAGGGACAGTGCCCTTAACTTATAGATCATAGGACCATAGAAAGTTACTAGGCGAGTTCATTTCAAGCCTAGCCATTTCATCCCAATGTAATACTATAGATACTCTAGTCAATGCCCAGGATCGTATTTAGTAATGACTGCCCATGTCAAGGAGGGTTGTGGGTACTATCCCCAGTAAGAATCTAATTTGCAGTGCCCCATCCACTTGTCAAGGTTCCTTTGAATAGTGTCATGTAAGGTGCTCTGCTTTACATAAATTGGCAATCTATTCCAAAGAAGCGGCAGTCACTGGGAGACAAAGCTGTCCCTCCACCATGTCCTATTCGAGTTGCAGGCCATATTTAGGTCCCTGGAATGGGTAGCTCTAGTCCATTTGATTTAAAGATGTGCAGCATGTGTATATCAAACTGGTATGTCTGTTAAAAAAGTATTTTATAAAGTGCTTGTGCTTAAGATCTAACCACAGTGTGCCCTGCTGGAAGAGAACAGACATGTATATGCACTATTGTAGCTGTTTAAATGTATATATTTTAACAGTGGAAACTGGAATACAGGTGGTTAACTTACAAAAACAGCTGAAATTAAATTACGTTATGGCTACACAATAAAAGATGGTATCTTTCAATTTTCAATGCAGCAAGACAGTCTGCGCTGAAAAACTTTCTGTATTGTCTTTGGAGTGATTTTATTGCTACCTCTGAAAGTATGAAGGAATGCAGTTGTTTTATGACTTCCAGCATCTGCCAAAGATCTGAGGTCTATGTATTTTCACAAGTAGATGATAAATACTGCCAAGCTTCCAGTAGAGGGGGTTTCACCTGGGGTAGAGTCAGATGACTGAAGCTCAATGCCAAAAATGTGTCGTCATCCTCTTTGGGAAAAACCCAGTTCCCATGAATTACCACATTGATGGTAGTCCACTGAACACAGAAGGCATTAAAACAGATCTGGGAACACAGGATGACAGCAACCTCTCTTTTCACCACCACATTGCCACTGTGGTCAGAAAGTCCTTCTATGTGGCACATCTCATTACTAAGGGTTTTGCATCCAGGAAGAAGGAGGTCATTGTCTCCCTCTACTCTTCCCTCATTAGACCAATCATCTAGTACAATGCCCCATTTGGCATGTCCCTCACTAGACACCTGAAACAACTGTAGAGGCAGCAGAAGTACCTGACAAAGAGGATCTTAGCCCTTAAACACTTGTCCTGTATGGACAGACTCAAAAACTCCAACTATTCTCTGTCTCATATCGCCTACTTAAAGGCGATCTCTGCTTGACTTACAAAGCCATGTCTGACCCAGCTCTGTTAGAAATGCTACATCTAAAGAAATCCCAATCACTCCACACCACATGCGTCAGAGACCTCAACCTCATTACCACAATCAACAGAATGTGCTGGAGGGACAGATTCATAACCCAGAGACTGCTATGGAATAGACTTCCCATACATGTCAAACAGAGCACCTCATTGGCCCCCTTCAAGAGAAATCTTGATGAGTGGATGGGAAATAGAAAATTCACTCCAGGGATCAGTCCAGTGGCTCTACTCGACAGAGGCACTGGGATCTATCGTTGGGTGGCATGGAACATTTTATAGTTGGAATACTTGGTTTTCCTTTGGATTACTTCTGGACTGTGCCTGGTTTGTGAAAGGAATACTTGGTTTTCCTTTGGATTACTTCTGGACTGTGCCTGGTTTGTAAAGGGGTCTGTCCATTTTGGAGCTTCACATGTTTTTACTTGTTGCCATTTGTTCTAATGATGTCAGGGTAATCCTATGGTCTAGACTTTGAAAGGCTCCAGGGACATTAGCCTAGTACACACATATGAACCTATGACAAGAAATGATGTTATTCTGCAATCTATCCCAGCAGTAATATTTGAGATATTAATTTGAGGAGCCTCTTAGTGAGACAGGGCATTCTGTATTCTGTCTTGGACCTGGCAACTAGAAAATCCATTCACCACAACATCTGCCTTGCTCTAAGAAAGTAAGTTTCTAGGGAACAGTATAATTCTCTCAGATATAGTCAGAAATATAGCAAAGTTTAGTTTATATATTTTTCTTTAATTATTTGAGACTGTCCTGCAATGTTGTTTTAAATATTTCCTGTGATTTTGAACTCTGATGTCACTGTGAATATATACTGAGTATTTTCTTGTTCTTTTATTATTTATTATTAAATATATTTAAACCTTTCATTGAGGCTGATCTGCATAGAGATGTTTAAGTTCTGAGAGTACTTGCATATTTATTTGTAACACTGTGTGGGCCACTGTTGATAGCTTTGCTCTTGGTCAAACTACCATTTGTATTAATATTAGTATTACACAGTAAGATTGGACACCCTTTGCTAAGGGCCTTAAAGTAGCTGATAAAGAGTTGGCTGGTGGCAGTGATAACTACCTTATAGTCTGGGCAAAAGGGGGCATAGCTAGTAAACCTGTGCCAGCCTTTCCCAGGTGCGTGTGTAAATCAAACCTCAAAGAAAGTATGTATGTCAGTCACTTTGGCAGGGACATAAAGCACTGGTTGGACAGAGAGGGCCTGGAGATATTGGTTTGGCCACTCAGCTGAGATCTCAACTCTATAGCTGTGCCAGTGGGGAGTCTTATTGGGAATCTGGAGAAATAAGGGCAAATCAGCCCCAGACTGACTGTGGTCTCTGTGTGCTCTTAAGGAAAATTGCACTTGATGTGGAGAGCTGCATCTGGAAATACTGCGTGTGTACTTGTTATCCTCCCAGTGTACGCCTCCCACTGTTGCCAATGGTGAGGATTGAGGTTCCTTGATTACTGGTCCAGTGGTGGGTTGTCACATTTATTGGTTGGCAGTGGTGAGATCACCACATCACATATTGGGATTCAGTGGTGTGGATGCTGAACTGCTGTAGCCTGCAAACAGTGATCACTAAAAAGGTGTTTGTACTCTCAAGCAGCCACATGGTAGACATTCAGAGTTTCATATCACAATAGTTTTATTTATTTTGTGTTAGCTTAGTTAGTCTGGAGAACAGGCAACTATGTCAGCAGAGGACTATAGCAAGCTGACAAGGAGCCAATTGGCTGAGATGTGCCAAGCCAAAGGACTGGTGTATGCCAACCTGACTAAAGTGGAAATGATTGCAGCCTTAGTCACATTCGCATCACAGACCAGTAACCAGGAGGACAACCAGACTGGCCTTAGGGATGTACAACTCTCAGAAAATGGACAGTTCAACCATACCTCAGAGGACTTAAAATTCCATCTGGAGTTAAAGAGACTTGAGCTCGAGGCCAAACATTTAGAATTGGCATCTAGAGAGACGGTGGTGCTTGGAGGTTGAAGCAGAATCATCAGAGGACCTTCAGCATTTGGAATTAGAATCTGCAGAGAGGCTGAGATGTCTGGAAGCCAAAGAAAATGAGAGGCAAAGGCAACATGAAAAGGAAATTCTGACTCTTTGCCAGGGTCATGGAGGTAATGGGGAAGGGAGTAAACAAACCCCCGAAACAGTAAAGGTCAGTAAATTTCTTTCACAATTTACAGAGAGTGATAATTTTGATAGTTTTATTCATATGTTTGAAAGGGTATGCAAACAGTATAATGCTCTGGGTATGGTTCCTGACCCCCTTACCCATCGGTAAAGCTGTAACTGCTGTTTCTAAACTATCTGATGCTGATTGCTTAAATTATAATACTGTTAAAAATTGTTTATTAAAGTGTTTTAAGTTAACACTTGAAGCTCATAGAAAAAAAAAAATTCATGAGCATAGACACAAGGCAGATGAAAGTGTGGGTGAATATATTGCTAAACTAAGCACTTATTTTCATAGTTGGTGAGTGGGTGTCAGGTCACCACTTTTGAAGGGCTGGCAGACCTTTTGGTGAAGGAACAAGCCTTAGGCACTTTGCCTGATGACATGAGAATCTGGTTAGCAGTGTGACGCCCGTGCCCTGGCCCAGCAATCAAGGAGCCTCAATCCTCACCACTAACACCAGAGAGGGTGTCTCATATGAGAAGAATGGATAACAAATACTCACAGTAAAGTGTACGAGCACACAGATCGCAGTCAGTCCAGGGCTGGTCACTCCCTTGCTCTCCAGCTCCACAAATGGACTCCCCACTGGCACAGCTATAGGGTCCAGATCTCAGCCTAGCTGGGCAAGTTAAAATCTCCAGCACCCTCTCTATCCAACCAGTGCTTTGTGTCCCTGCCCAAGTAGCTGACACACACTTTGAGATAAGAGTTTATACAACCACACAGACACTTCTGGGGAAGGCTGGCACTGGTTCTCCAGCTGTACCCCTTTTACCAAGACTATACGGTAGTACCCTGCTAATAATTATCAGCTATTTAAAGGCCCTTAAAAGGGTGTCCAATTATTACTGTGCAATATTATTATCCAATTGGTAAGTGTGACTAGTCAGTCAAGGCTTATTTGAAGTGACTTGGACAGTAAACTCTATAAATATGCAATGTACTCTTGAGCTTAACTTATCTCTACACAAAACAGCCACAGTTGAAAGGTTTTAAAATATTTAATAATAAATAATTAAAACCACAAGACAATACTTTCTACTACACAGTCACTGTAGACAAGAGTTCAGAGATCACACAGAAATACTTAAAATAATTCAGTAGTACAGTTCTGACATAGCAGAAAAACACTTAGTCTAATCTTCTAGCTTCTAGCTATCTCTAAAAGAAAACACAAGTCTAAGATAACTTATTTACGACAACAGGCAGTGCTGTGAGTTGGATGTTCAGACAAAAATGCTTAATGCCTTCTCGTTCTCTCTGTTTATATTGAAACTGCAGTTCTGATAAAACATTACATCGTTTCACACTTTCCTGGTGTTCCCAGGCTGACAGAAACTGCATTTACATTATTTTATACTTAGAGCAATAAAGGGCATTCCACATGTAAATTCTGGTCATTAACAATAGCCTTAAAACAATAGGCAGGAAGCCTTCAACTAGCCGGACTGGAGCCGACTTTAGATCAAAGGGTCACAACATGCTTTTACTGAGTCAGTAGAGAGTACTGTTGCCACATTTTTGTAACAGAATTTTTTTCATTAAGGCAACAAGCCTGTGATTCACATTCATATTTACAAATGATAGAATTATGTATAAAATTCTATCTGGCTAGTCTGGCAGCGTTCACCCTTCTCTAACAGTCTTCACAAGCAAATAGGGAATGTAATACTGCAGATGAGTTGGGGAAAAAGGGGGACCTATACCTAGCAAGCAGGGTATCACTGCCCAGGAAGGATACCCAGTGCTGCACGTGGGTCAAAGGGAACCCATGGTGGGCAGCCTAAAATACCCTAACGGAGTCTGCCAGTTACAGGGGAAGTCACTAGTTCAGGTAAACATCCAGGATCAAGGATTAAATGTTTTAAATGTAACCAGTGAGGCCATGTAGCATATAGATGTTCACAGAGGCAAGGAGGGGAACAAAAGGTGGGGGAGCCAGCAAGTGGGAATGACAGAATGCCAGCAGTAAGTTTTCTGGAGACAACAAGAGTACTAAACTACCACAAGAGGTTATATCCTATCTTATTAGATGGGAAACAGGCCACTGCTAAGGGAGACACAGCCTGTGAGCCAACCATTGTGAAGCCTATAATGGTTAAAGAGGAGCACTGCTTGCTTGGGCAGTTTACTCCAGTCGGACCTTTAGGAGGGACCCCATTCCAAATACCTTTGGCTAGGGTTAACCTTGACTGAGAGGGTGGAAAAGGAAGCAAGCAAGTAGATGTGTTTGAGGATATCCCTGCAGATGTCCTGATAGGGAATGATTTTGATAATGCAGTACCTTGTGTGCATGCACTTACATGCAGTCAGGCTTGGAGACAAGCATGTGGGACTGGCAGCCTTGGGGGAATCCAGACAGACAACACACTTGAAGCTAGGACAGGAGAGGTGGTTACTTCTGGAAGGGAGCTACCCTGTAGCTGTGAGACTGAAAGTGAGCCACAGCTGCTGGTGGGTACTGGTGTTCCCTTGGACAAAGTGACTGCAAGGGCAGAGGTGAGTAGTAGTACCCAGGCTGACAGTGAGGCACCACTGCCAGAGGATACCCGACTTCCTGTAGAAAGGGAGCTGGGAAAGGTTATAAAGAGAGAGTTGAGACAGTCTCAGCTCTCCAATCCTACATCACAAGGCTTGGGGGAGGTAGCCAGGGAGGTGCCTGGTTGTCAAGGGAAAGGAAAATCTGTATACTGGTACAAAGGGTTACTGTATAGAAAGTAGACCCCTGAGGGAGGGAGGGAGGGTTAGAAAGCGAGGTAATACAACAGTTGGTAGTGCCCAGAGCCTACCATCTGGCACTTGTAGCCATAGTCCATGACATTTCCTTTGCAGGTCATATAGGCATAAAGCACACAAAGAGATGTATTATGCAGAACTTTTATTGGCATGGGATTTTTAGGGATGTAACAGGGTACTGCAGGACCTGTGAGCAGTGCCAAAAGGTAGGCAAGGTAAGAGACAAGGTCAGAGCTTCTTTGATGCCTTTGCCTGTAACTGAGGAGCCATTATAGAGGGTAGCTATGGATGTTGTGGGGCCTTTGAGTACCCCAAATTCCACGGGGAAGACGTATATCCTAGTAGTAGTAGATGATGCTACCAGATACCCTGCGGTGGTGGCTCTGTCCTCCATTGAGGCAGAAAAGGTGGCAAATGCTTTGTTAGAGATTTTCAGCAGGGTAGGTTTCCCAAAAGAAATACTGACTGACAGAGGTGCCAATTTCATGTCAGACCAGCTGGCTTATCTGAGGGAGTGCTGTAGGGTGAAGCACTTAAAGACCACCCCCTACCATCCCCAGACTAATGGGCTGGTGAAGAGGTTAAACCCAACACTAAAGACCATGCTATGGGCATTTGCAGACCAGTTAAAGAGGAAGTGGGACAAATATCTGCCCCATCTGTTTTCACACAGAGAGGTTCCACAGGAATCCACAGGTTTCTTATCTTTTGAGTTGCTGTATGGGCATAGGGTGAGGGGACCTCTAGATGTGATTCACAATGAGAGGGAAGGTGACTATGAATCCCACAAGGGATATGTGCTAAACCTCAGGACAAAGCTCAGGGAACCCATGGGCTTAGTCCAAGAGAACCTGGCAGAAGGCCAACAGCAGAAAAGGTTCTGATATGACAGGGATGCTTGAGCTACAAAGTATGCTGCAGGGCAGCAAGTAATTGTTCTCATTCCTTGCAGGTAGCTTGGGAGGGACCCTTCAAAGTGGTAATGAAGGAAGGTCAGTAATGTTAACTACATGGTAGAACTGCTAGGCAGGCAGGGGCATAAACTGTACCATGTTAATGTAATGAAACCTTACCATGATAGATAGGCCCTTGTGCTAAGTATTTGCAGTAGGATGCAGGAAGAGTCTGCGGGGGATCTATGGCTACAGGAAGCCAGCCAGCAAAAATCCCAAATTACTATGGTGGAGCCTAGGATTGCAGGCATATGATATGAGAGTGCAGCACTGTTGGGGTCAGCAATGCAAAGGCAGCTGGAATCTCAAGACAGGGAATGGGGTAATGCATTCCCAGATAGGCTCATCCCTCTCAAGCAATGTTTCTCAAGGGTCACTTGAAAAACTAGCTTGAGTATTCGAGGAAGGGAAGAAGTGTGACAAAAGGATATACTGCCAGCCCAGCTATCTGGAATTTTGTAAATAATTATATGTCATTTGTGAATATCAACATGATTTATATAAGATGACTGTGTTAAAACTGTATTAGAACTGTATGTCATGTATATATCAAGCTCGTATGTATGTTAAAAAGTATTTTATAAAGTGCTTGTGCTTAAGATGTAACCACAGTATGCCCTGCTGGAAGAGAACAGAAATGTACGTGCACTATTGTAGCTGTTTACATTTATATATTTTAACAGTGGAAACTGGGATACAGGAGGTTAACTTCAGAATTATAGCTAAAATTAAATTACTTTACGGCTACGCAATAAAAGATGGTATCTTTCAGTTTTCAATACAGCTAGACATAGAGTCTGTGCAGAAAAGCTTTATGTATTGTCTTCAGAGTGAACTAATTACTACCTCTGAAAGTATGAAGGAATGCAATTGTTTTCTGACCTCCAGCATCTGCCAAAGATCTGAAGTCTATATATTTTCACAGGTAGAGGCTAAACACTGCCAATGCTTCCATCAGTGGGGGTATCACATAGGTTAAAGCCAGATGACAAGAAATTATGTCATTCTGCAAGCTATCCCAGCAGTAATATTTGAGATAGTAATTTGAGGATCCTCTTGGTGAGACAGGGCATTCTGTATTCTGTCTTGGACCTGGCAACTAGAAGATACATTCACCACAACATCTGCCTTGCTCTGAGAAAGTAAGTTTCTAGGGAACAATATAATTCTCTTAAATATATTCAGGAATATAGCAAAGCTTAGTTTAGATATTCTTCTTTATTTATTTGAGACTGTCCTGCAATGTTGTTTTAAATATTTCCCATGATTTTGAACTCTGCTGTTACTGTGAATATGTACTGAGTATTTTCTTGTTCTTTTATTATTTATTATTAATATATATTTAAACCTTTCATTGTGGCTGATCTGCATGGAGATATTTAAGTTTTGAGAATACTTGCATATTTATTTGGTAACACTGTGGGGGGCACTCCTAATAGCCTTGCTTTTGGTCAAACTACTGTTTGTATTAATATTAATATTACATAGTAAGATGGGACACCTTTTGTTAAGGGCCTTAAAGTAGCTGATAAGGAGTTGGCTGGTGGCAGTGATAACTACCTTATAGTCTGGGCAAAAGGGGGCATAGCTAGTAAACCTGTACCAGCCTTTTCCAGGTGTGTGTGTGTGTGTGTGTGTGTGTGTGTGTGTGTGTGTGTGTGTGTGTGTGTGCAAAACAAACCTCAAAGAGAGTGTGTGTGTCAGCTACTTGGGCAGGGGACACATAACACTAGTTGGACAGAGAGGGTGTTGGAGATCTTGGCTTGGCCACTCAGCTGAGATCTTAACTCTATAGCTGTGCAAGTGGGAAGTCTTATTGCGGATCCAGAGAAAGAGGGAGAAACCAGCCCAGTACTGACTGTGGTCTCTGTGTGCTCTTAAGGGAAATTGCATTTGATGCAGAGAGCTGCATCTAGAAATACTGTGTGTGTGCTTGTTATCCTCCCAGTGTACACCCCCACTGTTGTCAGTGGTGAAGATTGAGGCTGTTTGATTACTGGCCCAGTGGTGGGTCATCACATCTTGCATATAAAATCACTATGGGAGAGGGAAGGTCCTTTGCCAGCAGCCAAAATCCTAGTGGTGCCAGATGCAAACTGTCTGTGGCAAAGTAGCGAGGTTTGTTGACTATGTCATTCCAGACTGTTCAGCAAAATAATCAATATATGAATAAAGCATTTTCAAAAGGACTGCATATTACAAAATGAACAGAGGCTAGGGACAATATTTTGTACCACAGGCTTTTCAATGCTTAACTTAAATGTTTCTATTTGAATAGTTTAAGCGTTAAAATTAAGGCACCACATCATCTCAATTCAAGATAAATATATTGACAAAAAAGATTATGTAACGTTGAACTACCAGGCAGTCTGCAGTGCTGATGTTTTCTTAATTAACATGTTAGTTTGTTATGCTGGCAATACCTATATCATGTGTGTAACATCCAGTGCCCAGTCCCAGGAGTTAGATTTTCCAAAGCAGCATCTTATCAAGAGCATAGTACCTATGCATACATGAGCTGCAGCTACCCACCCCCCGCAAAAAAAAAAAAAAATCTCTTTGTGTATAGTGTTCCTTTTGCTTTGAAAATTCAATATGTGTTACAATACAATGTATATGACTGATTGTATTTTGTCTGAAATTTTAAATAAATAAAAACATTTTTGTAAGTACTTCAGAATGCCACTCTGAAGCCATAGCTGATGTCAACAGTGTGCAATCCCTGAACCTTAACAGATCATCAATATAATGTTGCACCTGGTCCTGGCTAGACCCAGTGGCGGCTCGTGATATCAGACTGCAGGACTGCAGCCCCCCCCCCACCCAGCTGTGAACCACAATGTTGAACTCCTGAACAACGCACAAGTGTGCTTAGAAAGTTGAATCCGGACTGCTGTCTTACCAGTCTTGATTCAGGAAGAAGGCAGCAGTCTGCAGATGCCCCAGAAGTCTATGCGGTGTTAACTGAATAGACTGGAAGGGGATCAGACTGCAAGGTCTGCAGTCAGAATGAACTGGAACTGGGACAGGAAGGAACAAGAACAGGAAACTGAAACTATGCAATCTGGCGTGTGCTGCTAAAAGCACAGAGGATACTCTGCTAGTAGGAAGCAGACAAGATAACTGTGCATTCTGGCATGCTGGGATTATTTAGAAACAGAGGATTTTAGGTATGTGTTACTGTAGAAACAGAGGATATTTAGAGAGTATTTTACATCTGTGTGTGTGTAATGCCCCAGTTGATTTATATTGGTGGCCAGAGAGAACTCAGGATACCTGCTGGTGATGATTACAAAATACCTGAGGCTTGAACCCTGTACCATGGGTATAGGTAACAAGAGGCTGAATTCCCTACCCAACACCATTTGTGGAAGCTTTGCAGATTTTTGCCTCATATTTTTGTTCTGTTTTGTTTTGTTCCTCCTAAAATGTGACTTTTTCATTCCTTACATACTTGATGGTGTAGTGATAGCATTGTTGCTTCACAGCTAGAGGTTCACAGGTTTGATTCTTGGCTGGGGTGCCTTCTGTGTGGAGTCTGCATGTCCTGTGTGGGTTTGCTGTGGTGTCCTCCCATGTTACAAAGATGTATGTCTGCAGTATTTCTCCCTGGGCCTCTGCTGAAAATTGGCTTTTATTAACTGAATAGACTGGAAGGGGATCAGACTGCAAGGTCTGCAGTCAGAATGAACTGGAACTGGGACAGGAAGGAACAAGAGCAGGAAACTGAAACTATGCAATCTGGCGTGTGCTGCTAAAAGCACAGAGGATACTCTGCTAGTAGGAAGCAGACAAGATAACTGTGCATTCTGGCATGCTGGGATTATTTAGAAACAGAGGATTTTAGGTATGTGTTACTGTAGAAACAGAGGATATTTAGAGAGTATTTTACATCTCTGTGTGTGTAATGCCCCAGTTGATTTATCTTGGTGGCCAGAGAGAACTCAGGATACCTGCTGGTGATGATTACAAAATACCTGAGGCTTGAACCCTGTACCATGGGTATAGGTAACAAGAGGCTGAATTCCCTACCCAACACCATTTGTGGAAGCTTTGCAGATTTTTGCCTCATATTTTTGTTCTGTTTTGTTTTGTTCCTCCTAAAATGTGACTTTTTCATTCCTTACATACTTGATGGTGCAGTGATAGCATTGTTGCTTCACAGCTAGAGGTTCACAGGTTTGATTCTTGGCTGGGGTGCCTGTGTGGAGTCTGCATGTCCTGTGTGGGTTTGCTGTGGTGTCCTCCCATGTTACAAAGATGTATGTCTGCAGTATTTCTCCCTGGGCCTCTGTTGAAAATTGGCTTTTGTTCCAAGTCAGACTTTCCTCGTTAACAAATGTTAAATAAATAAAATTGACAAGCATTTGAATTTCAGACTGCATATTCTTCAAAAGGTACATGGTAACACAAAACCTTTTATTCTTGCAATTTTCTAAGTTTAGAAGATGAATATTTGAAATATGTCCATATTTTTAGGACTGTATTCCCCCATTATTGGCTTTGTCCAGGTTTTTTTGTGCTAAGGTTGAGAGCTATGGTGAGAACTGAATTCCCTGGATATGTTTGAGGGCTGTATTCCCCCATTACTGGCTTTGTCCAGGTGTTTTGTGCTAAAAGGTTGACAGCTATGGTGATAACTGAATTCACTAAATGTTAGCCATTTAAGTTTCAGTCTTCCTCTTTTTCACAAAACAGCTGATTTGGCATAGTAGTATGTTGCTCTGACTGTTTTGCACATGGTCCTGGGTTTAAGACTTGGCAGTGAAATGTATGGGGATAACATATCATTTTATTCTAACAACTTTCCAAGATTATACAAACAATGTTTAAAATGTGTCCCTGGTTTTTGGGCTTTTGTCCACCTCCCCAATACATTTTGGCTTTTTCCAGATTTCTTGTGCTGCAAAATTGAGAGATACAGGTGAGTGTCGAGTACATTTTACAAGGAGCTGAGAGCTGCAGGGGAAAGAGATGTTTACTGCTGCTTATACTGACTCTGCTTGGATTATTAATAGCATAACAGGTAGTGTACTTGCTTTTGATGCAGAAGGCTGTGGGTTCTACTCCCACAGTATGTAGATGCATTGCTGATACTGTACTGTGTTGTAAACGGTGTAGATCCTGCCATCTTGAGACTGTCCTCTTTGGTGAAGATACCTAGTAACTATGAACCTGTTATCAGTTTGCCATCCATTCCCTATTGCAATATTACTAGTTTATCATTTTTTTAATGTAACATAGGTAATTTATTCCTCAAGAGCAACAGGCACTTTATTTGTAGATGAAACAATGAAATATAAAGTTTTTTGCTAGCAGCAACCTCTTCATTAGTTACAGATCTTTTTAATGTGGAATTATTTAGATGACATTTACTTCTGCAGAGATTGTGCATATTTACTGATACTGGTGGATTGTAGAAGTTTGAGTATTCTTTTATGATGGAAATGTTCTCAATTGGGCAGTTTTGTCATTATTGGTGCATGCATTTTATTTCATTGTTTACTGGAAAAATGTTCAAAACAATAAATTTAAAACATCCTCTAACAACTGTACAGTATTATACAAGGAATATAATTTAATACAATCAGGAAGGTGCATCACAAACACATGTATGTTTTGTGTGCAAGCGGCCTATCATTTGAAAACAGCCCAAAGTTAATCTTTATCTGCCACTAGCCAAATGTATTTTCTTTGAATGTGGGTTTCAATGCTGTTTCAATGAATGTGAGTTTCAAGGGCAGAGACGTTTTAATGCTAAGTCTATTTTCATTGTGAGATTGCATTGCTTTGTTTAGCAAATGTCTTAGTGTTTGTGCTGTAAAATGCAAAATAAAACTTTCAAATGAAATCCAAATCATTGTAGAAGTAAAGCAGTATGCACATTACAGTGTTTATTGTAAATGGGGCGAAATAGCCAAGTAATGGGCCATTGGAATGGCTGCAGGGGAGAGGTTCCATTCGACCATAATTTTGTGAGGGGGAAGGGTGGCAAACTCAAAGACAGACCCGGCTGAACTATACCTTTCAACTGTCCAGATTTTCACAGAATGAATAGATTTTTGCTTCTTATTTTTGGTTTGTTCCTCATACAATTTGTGGTTTTCTGGCAAATCATTTAGGAATTAAATCACTAAATAATGACAGACATTGATTTTCAGACTTCATAACCTTCAGAAAAATGCATGCTAAAGCAAGACCTGTTATTCTATCAACTAAGTTTATACAAGAGCAATTTTTAGTACTGTTTGTATGTTCCCCCAATATATTGGGCCTTGTCCAGATTTCCTGCATTAACAGGTAGAGAGGTACGTGCAAATTAATTACTTTACAGAATTAGGCATATCCAAACCTCTCTACTGTCCCCAGTTTTGGCTCAAAATGTTGCTCTCCCTCTAATACCCTGCTGCAAAATGGCAATTTTGGAAGAAAACGTGGAGGGTTTACAATTAATAAATAACTGTAATAATCAGAGTTAAATATTACTTTTATTTCAAAAATGCATGTAGATTTGTTTATTTTGTCAGCTGCTCAAGTTAGCAGTACTAATATTAAAAAAGTGTCCCTTCTTTGACAGGTTTCCAGCTATTGTATGGCTATTTTATATTTTTGCATCACATTTTTGGTCCATTTTTCATAAAATTGTGGTTTTCTGGCAAATAAGTGGCAAATCATTAAAGACTGAAGTTAGAAAATAATGACAGACATTTCAGTTTCAGATTTCATACCCTTCAGAAAATTCATACTAATGCAAGACCTACTATTCCATTATCTTTCTAAGGTTATAAGAGCAATATTTAAAATTGTCCTTATTTTTGGGCCTTTGTCCCACTTCTATGTATGGCTTTGTCCAGATTTCTTGATCTGAGATTGGGAGGTATGATAAATGTGTCAGAGCCATCACAGTCAGCCAGAGACATTTCAAATTGTAACATACTTGTTGCACCCCACTCCCCCATGTAGTGACTCTGGATGTGCCCAAGCAAGGCAAGGAGCAGTTATGCAGTGTAAGTGTGCAGAGTATCCCTCCATCCATGGTAGACACAAGTACTGCAGTGGCTTTTCATCTGTCCTTGATTTTGCACAATGTTCTGTTTTTCTGTCATATTTTATACTGTTGATTTATGCTTATTATTATTCAGAGAGTGCCTGTTCCTCTGTGTTTAAGTAGCAATGCTTTAATGACCATCAGGTAAACTTGTCTGAGATTGTAAGATGCAAGTAAGCTTTAATAAGCATACTGCTAAAGAAGTACCAACACTGAAAGCCTTTCTGTTGTTGCCATGCAGAGAATACTTATATAACTAGATAACGTATAAGCCTTGGGTACTGAACTGCATATGACCGTATTTATAATAAAGGACAGGATTACATTATTTTAAGAAGCTCATTACATTTGTTGGAGACTTGCAGTCATCTTTGCAGGCTTTACCCATAAACTAAACAGAATGCCAATCTATCATGTGTGGTCCATAACCTGTGCAGTGATCCTTTAAGCAATTTATCTTGAGCTTGTTTCTTGTTTGCTGTTCATTTCTTACTTTGATCATGTTTTCCCCATGAAACAAGTACATAGTTCTTGTCAGTCAGCAGGTCTTTTTTGGATAAGAAACATTTTTACAAGTGAGTGTGTCACAGAGATTGCTACTTTCAGCATGTTACTTGGTACTTTAATAAAGCTGAATATAAATTATAATTAAAACTGCAGTGCAAGGAGAAGTGGTTTGAGTTGAGTGCTGCTTGTTTTTCTTATACTTGATTTTGACTGGCATTCCAGTAATGTATTTAAAAAGTAATTTATTTTTTCATACCTCACAACCTTTTTGTTTCCATCTAGATATTAAGCAAGCTGTCATGCAGCTAATGCATTGAAATATTTTTTTTTACTTTTGCACTTCATTTTGTCTTGACTGGACTCTCATGATGATGGTTTGGCACCCAGGGCAGTGTGTTTAATTGAAGTTCCAGTTTTTGTGGTTTTGAGCATAGCTTCCCCCCTTTCTAGTTGGCTGCACCTCTTCCCATTGGCCTCACCCATTCAGCTGTCTCTTGCAACCCCCCTTTGATTTGAAGTCACCAGCCACCACTGGCTAGACCCATACAGTAGTTAAATGTGTATTTAGGCTGTTCAAGGATTTACTTCGGATGCTTCAGTACTACTGCAGTACTCACCTAACACAGTGAGCAAGAGCTTTGCTTTGTGTGCCATACTACACAAGATTGTTTTTCTTTAATTACCTTTGTTAAATCACATATCCCATAATGACATGGGTATATACATTCAGTAATAAAAAAAATAAAACAAATGTAGTGACATTTTCGTTATTTTCAAGCAGTTTACATATATGTTTTGTTTTTACCAATTATCATTTACTCCAACATTACATAAATTGCTCAGTTCCTGCCTTCTCTTAACCCTTGCTCATCCTCCTGAAATTTTATTCTGCATGTATACTTCCCTCATACTCCATTTATTTCTACATAATTTGCTCCTTTCCTTTTTTAAAGATCCCGCTTCCAGTTCTTTTATCTTCATTATAATATTCATCTTAATTTATAGTCAGTTTAGATTTTTATTTCCCTTTTCTATTAATTGCTTTTTTGACAGTCAATAGCATTAAATTTAATAAGGCCTTACTATGTCTAGGCAATTCGCATCCTGTGTGCCAGTTTGAAAGTATTGTTTCTTTAGCTACAATTTGCTCCCCCAAACTTCTGACAGAGTACTCTGAAGGGAATTTTTAAAATTATCCAACTCGTTACATTTCCAAAAAAAATGTTCCTGCTTACATCGTTCTTCCCCATTACACCTCCAACATTTGCTATCAACCTGAGGAAAAGTTTTCAGAATGTTTAGGATTTTGCTTGGAAGTGTCTGCTTAGGTATTTTATATACTATGCTGCATATTGTCAGGATGTAGGTTGCCCAAGCTGTATTCAGACATCCACAACCACATCTGTGAGTGGGAGTGACAGCAGTGGCTAAAGATGATGGCAGAGATGGACAGTCCTACCAATGATGTGCAGCCACATACAGGTTAGCCCAGGTAAATCTGCATTGCCTAGTACAGACCTATGCATTGTGACAACACTCATTTGGCAGATCCATACAGACTGATGCATACAGTGCATTAGTTACCATGCTGAAACCAAGTTAGGCTCTGCAGTGTGATGCATGGTCTGTTCACACTGTGCATCATACAGTACCACTGTGAAAAACTCTAATGGCTACACAAACTAACTCATAAAAAACACCAAAAAGGAATGGCAGAGCTGAGTAAATGCTAAACTATTTATTTAAGTGCTTTTCGTTTGCTGTGCAAAACAAACTCTTCAGATAAAAGTACAAAAAATACAAAGTGTCTTATTTCAAGATAAAACCTGACATCATGTGATTGACTACTCCAATCATGACCTAATATTTAAAACAGGAACTCCCTCTCTTAAAACCTAATACTACTAAAACCTGATACATACCAATGCTACTTAATAAATATTAAGATGAAAGTAAATAATAATAATAATAACTTCCTACAAGCCTGGTAATCCTGACCGTTTGCTAACAGAAATTAACATTATATAACCTCTATTATAATATATGCAGAAGTATGAAAACAAACTGCTCTGTAAGCTGTATTTTGAAATTAAAGAGCTTACAAAGATGAGGGGGTCTATTAATTTTTAGTATTCATATTATGTATTATAATTTGTATTTCTATGCACGGTTTTATTAGATGGCACTTAGTTTATTTTCGTACTTCTGCATATATTATAATAGAGGTTATATAATACTAATTTCTATTAGCAAACGGTCAGTATTACCAGGCTTGTAGGAAGTTATTATTATTATTATTTACTTTCATCTTAATATTTATTAAGTAGCATTGGTATGTATCAGGTTTTAGTAGTATTAGGTTTTAAGAGAGGGAGTTCCTGTTTTAAATAGTAGGTCATGATTGGAGTAGTCAATCACATGATGTCAGGTTTTATCTTGAAATAAGACACTTTGTATTTTTTGTACTTTTATCTGAAGAAGTTTGCTTTGCACAGCAAACAAAAAGCGCTTAAATAAATAGTTTAGCATTTACTCAGCTCTGCCATTCCTTTTTGGTGTTTTTTATCATACAGTACCACACAGCAATACAAGCAGAAGAGTGCTACAATGGCCACCAATTATCATTTGAATATGTGTCAAACAAGGCAGGGAGTATACACACACACACACACACACACCCACACACATACACACACACACACACACACACACACACACACACACACACACACACACACACACACACACACACACATGACAGGAACAGGAGGTACAGGGGACTTGAATAGACCACACATCATTTTTGGCATGGGGCATTCTTGCTGTGTTCTGCAGAGTGTTATTCATGGCATTCTATAGACTGTACTCGTGTGGTGTGAAAGTGTGGAATCACTTCATTGGCTTAAATTCCTCTAACTCTGGATCTTTTAGTACAGCTAGCTCAGCTGACAGTTGCCTACAAGTCACACTGTGTGGTGTACCATGCTGAGTTTAGACTGTGGCTGCATGGGAGGATGATGCAAGGCCACATTACTAACCACTTCCTGAATGCTAGGGGTATCATCCGCAGGTGCCGTCAGTGGCATGCTTTGTCCTCCCCCAGCTTCTGCAGATGCACCTGCTGCATCTACTAGCCTGTCCACATCTACCACTACAAGATCTGAGAAATCTGTTCTGCATGAGTTTATTGTTAGGGAGCAGATAGCAGAGGCTCTCCTGGTTGCAAGGGGTTGTGAGGCTGGCCTAATGGTTAAGGTGTTTCCCTTACATACACAAGGTACAGGGTTTGAATCTCACAGGGGATAACTGGCTAGGCTTAAAATGGCTTGGAAGGGCAGTTAGCCTAGTACTAAACTACGAACCTACGAACTACGAACCTACGAACCTGATCTCAGTAGCACTACGTGGCATCTTTGAACATGATGCAGATCATGGCAACCAGCTCATGTGCAGTAGTAGACTGGCTTTGGATGACACTACCTGACTTCTAATCATTTGCGTCCTGGGATAGCGCAGGGGATATGCTGTGGAACCAGGTTGGGAACTGACTTAAGGCTGTGACTGAATAGAAGGTATACCCACACCAAATAGAATGCTGATATCCTGGTCCTGCACATTATCATACACATAATGTGGCACATACTGTGGGGTGCAGCCACTGCGGGAGTGTCCTCCTTAGAGGAACCTGAGTCCACAGCCGTCTGCATTATTAGCACCTCTGGCACAGTCTCAGTGTCATATCCTTGGGTAGGTTAAACACCAGTACACTGTCTTTGTCCGACCATCTGAAGTGTACCAAACCCTCAGTTATAAGCAATAAAATACAGGCAGCATCATTAGGTACTTGACTAATGTCCACATCACACATAAACCCTATGCCCTGGACACTGAAATTAATAACAACATCCTCAGTCACATTTAAGAAGAATGTGGAAGAATGGTGACATTCAAAGAATCTGACAAGGTGCTACCTCAAGTGATGCTGTAACAAACTCGCATGCAAATGGTTACCCAGTTTGTACCCTTGATGTCTCTAAAAATAAACATTAGGTTGGTAAAATGGGAATCTGGCTAGATTAATGAAAATTCCAAAATGAGCCAGGAACATCAAATCATCTCTCCTACTTTCCACTGATAATTACTCTGAGAGATCTGAGGCCTCATATACACTCCTATATCAGTATGAAAGCCACCAGTAGGAAAGGTTCTAGAGAAATCAGATTGTGACAGAAATGCAAAAAAGTCCTCAATGTGTGTGAGCTGCTAGTTCTGAGGATACATTGATACCATATATATATATATATATATATATATATATATATATATATATATATACACACACACACACACACACACACACACACAGGTGTATGTATATATATATATATATATATATATATATATATATATATATATATATATATATATATATATACATATAGCATATACACACACACACACACACACACACACATATATATATATATATATATATATATATTCATATATTGTTTGTTTTTTCATTGAGCCTGGCAATGACTTCAGGCCTTTCACCTGGCTTCTTCCAATTACTTAATCGACTCAGTTTCTCACTCATGAGCACCACCTTCACCCCAATTTCACTCTGCCAGAAGAGACCACTTTCTTAGGAAAAGTCCATAAACTCAGTGGAGGACTGTGTGTCCAAGGCACGGGAGGGAAAGCAGGACAGCTCAGTGGGCATCATGTCCATGGCTCATTTGAGAATTTTTAACTCATTATAGCCTACTGACACCTCCTGGTGCAGCTGCAGTTACATTCTACTGACACATTTAAGCATCTAATGTAGCCTGCTTTGATATTTTCATTACTAATTTCAAAACCATGGTACATACAAGCTACCAAAAGATTTCAGCTTAAATCTTATACGATGAGTAACACAACTGCACTGATGTTTGTTCTCCATCAAGTGCTGCTTAAGAGACATTCATTGTTGTAGAAATATTATTTATTTATAGTGTCATTGTTTTCATATTTTTCTTAATATCTAAAAGCCAAGAAACACAGACTGTACTGCTTAGTCTCATTTGAAAGCTCTCACCTGGAGGAACAAAATGGTGCTGACACCATATGTGCATTATTGTGCTTATTATTGCTTACAAAATCCAGTTTAAGACCTAGAATGTAATGAAAACTACCACTCTAAACATACATTGATACTTTACCATTTACATTCCTTTGCTAATCTTTATGGCTGCAGAGATGTGAACATTTGTTTGAAATGTGAGGCTATAACTTGATTTTTTTCAAAAAGGTCAAGATACAGTCATTTGGAGTTAAAACCATAAACCTACAGGATTCCATTGGAGTGAATGAATTAACCTAGCATCTCCCCCAGGCAAGCTGTGAATGTGCCCGTGAGGTGATAGGATACTCATGTCTATGAGTGACTCTACTTAACTATGTGATGATGTCATCCACTTGACTGACAAACCTCATAAGTCAGCTTATGCAAAGGTCCCAGGTCCATGGTAAGAGTTCTAACTACCAGCTCCCATTCCTTTCTCTACCATCTCAGCTCCTCCATTTCCATGGCCTCTTGCTTAACCAGGTTCATTTGAGTTGAAGTCTTTCTTCTTCCCTCTACACCATAAGGCTGATGCTGAGGAGGATTATATATTACTCCAAAAGCATATCCAAAAGGTACTAAAAATCAACTAGTAAACACAAAAGGTACCCAGGTCTGGTGAAACACAGTGACAGAAAGTAGTCAGGTAAAATGTTTTAATCCAAAAGTAAATACTGTAATCACAAACAAATCAGCAAAAAAACATTAACGCCTTCAATATTACATTTTCATTTGAAAAGACTTAATCAGATGTGGGCTAGGTACAAGAAACATTCATTTATATGTTAAAAGAAATGATGTCATTAAAAACTGACCAAGCACAGTAAAATTTCCTAATTGTTTAAAACACATAAAAGTTCATTTAGAAAATACATGAATCCACATAACTGTGTGTAAATCATAAATAAATAACTAAATATCATTCAACCTGCGAATAAATAAATAAATAAATAAAAAGTTTTTTCATGTGAATTAAGAACTTTTTGTTGTTTGTCATTTCTTTTAACATATAAATGAATGTTTCTTGTACCTAGCCCACATCTGATGAAGTCTTTTCAAACAAAAACGTAATATTGGAGGCGTTAATAGTTTTTTCTTGATTTGTTCATGGTTACAGTATTTACTTTTGAATTAAAGCATTTTACCTGACTACTTTGTCACTTTATTGTTTCACTGGACCTGGGTACCCTTTGTGTTTACTAGAGGATTATATATTGTCAGAGCTATAGGTTTAGGATACATTACCTATAGAAGTATGGGTAAACTGTGAACTGTACATATTATGGTCATAAAATAATGAGATTTAAATACTTAATCATGTACTGTTCCATCTTCATTTTTGTATTTATTTATCCTTTGTTGTCTGGGTTAGTCCCACTAAGCTAGTAGCTTCTTTTCAGTAGAGTCCTGAGGTGGTATTTATACTACTATTAGTGGAAATTTGTTCAGGGCATCGGGGAACTTCCCCTACTGTTGGTAGTAGGGGGAAGCATTTGAGTGTGACACAACAAACTTCCCATTCCTGTTCCAGACACAGAGGTGAGCTGGAGAAACAAAGAGAAAATATGGCTGATTCAGCTTGTGGTAAAACTGGAATGAAAGTTGCTGAAAATGTAGTTGAAATGGTAGAATTGCTACCAGAGCTTTTTTTTTCTGATGAGAATGCAGTGACACTGGAGAAAAAAGAGATTGTGAGGGAAAGGGAAATTGTAGCTGAAACAGAAATGGATTTAGAGGAAAACATTCAGAGGAGATTGTTTGGAGGAGAGACAATTACCTCTAAAAAAAGTATAATTACAGCCCTCTTGTTGGGGGTTGGGGGTTGGGGGATGATTATTTGGAAGAAATGGTAAACCAAAGTGGGCCAGAAAGGGAAGCAGCAATTTCATGGAGTTACATCATGGAAAAAAATAGAAGAAGAAAAAGGAGAAGAAGAGACTATCTCAGGAAAAAGTTTCAGAGACAAAAACGTCTGCACAAACTGTTGGAGAAGGAACAAAGAAGAAAACAGAAATGAAAGAAAAAAGAAGTATACAGTATGTATGAGCAGTAAAAAAGATGAAAGTATGGACAGGTATGACGTTTTGGACTCTGTCATAGCACCTCTAGGTGTCAAAGCAAAAGAGGTAAGAACATAAAATGTTACTTTAATTCCTTCCTAATGGATGTGGCATTGCTTATTATTTTGCTTTTTTATATATTATTATTATTAAGTAAGTGGAGCTTTTCTCCCCGGGCCTCTACTGAAAATGGAAATATCTCCAGCTAGACTAGCCCGGTCAACAAATGTAAAATAAAATAATAAATAAATAAATAAATTTATTTTAATTAATAAAGAGACTTTTTTGTGACTGGGCAGGCCATGGAAATTTTTTTGGGTGCATATGAACAAAAGAAAAATATTTATCCATGGTCAGAATATACGGTGCAAGCTTTTTACAGACAAAGAAAACAAAGAATAAAGATCCAGTTTAGAAATGAAGTTGAAGCAAAAGAATTGAAAGAACATTTGGTAACCATATGTAAAGAAGTAATGGACACTACAAAAATATATGATGAAAGAGGACTATGGACTAGGGGATGGGAATGTGGAGTAATACGGAAAATGGAAAATGATAATGTTATCCATGCACCTAGTATTATTAATGTTCATGGTAACAGGGATTTTGTGAAATACAGGGGTCAACCAAAGACTTATTTTTATGGAAAAAATGATAATTTAATCAATAAATGTGATAAAAAAGATGTTTTTATGTGGTAAAATAGGGCATAATGCAAAAAGAATTGGGATTTAAAGTGCAAAAACATGTGGTAATACTGGTCATTCATGTCTAGAATGTGAATGAATGTGCAAGAAAATGAAAATGAAGTTATACAGGAGAAAGAGATAGAAGTGCATGGATCATGCTATCCCTAATAGAACCAAGATGTTATCCTCCAAAAAAGGAAGCCAATTTGGTGGTCCTCTGCCATAAACAAACTCTATAACAGAAGAAAGAAACTGTTGCAAAAAAGAGTAAAATCCCATGACTGGAGGAACTCCCTGGTCAACCTCAGTAAGAAGCTGAGATCCCTCATAAAATCCTCCAAAGCTAGTTACGAAAACAAAATTGCCACTGACTCTAAAGTCAACCACAAAGCATTCTATAGCTATGTCAAGAATCTAAATGGGATCACTCAGATCTGCCATGAGTTATAGCATAATGGCACTAAATATACAGAACCAACTGATATTGCCAACATCCTAGCAGATAGGTTCAGTGCTAACTTTACCCCCCCTCTCACCCCCTAGAGGGCCCATCTCTATACCGGAAGAATGCAAAGTTCCTATAATCATGGCTGCACAGGTAAAAAACACACTCTCCAAAGCCAAGAACACAGCATCCATGGGACCTAACAATATCCCTGGCTGCATTCTACACGAACTACAGAATGAACTGGCACTCTACCTAAGTACCATGTTCAATCATAGCCTCACCTCAGGCTTTGTACCCACTGAATGGCACACTGCGACAGTTATCCCACTCCACAAAGGGGGAGCCACGACGGACCCCGGGAACTACCGCCCCATTAGCCTGACAAGCCTGGTCTGCAAGGCCATGGAAGGTATCATCGTGGAACTCAGAAACAAAGACATTGGTAATCTCCAAACTCTGGACCCTACTCAGTTTGGATTTGTAAAAGGCAGATCATGTCTTCTAAACCTGATTGACTTCTTTGAAGCAGTCACCAAAGCCATAGATGAGGGTAAAATGGTTCACGCAGCTTATCTAGATCTCGCCAAGGCTTTTGACACCATCCCCCACTCTGGAATTATAGATAAGCTCACTAAACTAGGTATAAATCCCTATGTCACAAGATGGGTTGCCAACTGGCTCATGGACAGAACCCACTCTGTGAAAGTAGTGGATTCCAAATCCGACATCAGACCAGTGACAAGTGGAGTACCACAGGGTTCAGTCCTGGGTCCTCTCCTGTTTGGTATCTACTTCTCTGAAGTGCAGGCCAACACAGAAGGTCTTTGGCTAACAAAGTTTGCAGATGACTGCAAACTAGGAGCCATAATTGAAACTCCTAACAATGTGGACAAACTACAAAAGGGCCTCACTGAGACAGATACCTGGTGTCAAAGCCATGGCCTGAAGCTCAATGCCAAAAAGTGTATTGTCATCCCCTTTGGTAAAAACTCTGTACCCATGAACTACCACATAGCTGGTAGTCTACTTAATGACAAAAATGTGATAGACACAGGTGGACAGTAGTCTCTCCTTTGATAATCACATTGCCACAGTGGTCAGGAAATCCTTCTATGTGGCTCATCTCATCACAAAAGGATTCTCATCCAGAAAAAAAGAGGTCATTGTTCTCCTGTACTCATCACTCATTAGACCCATTATAGAGTACAATGCCCCTTTTGGTATGTACCTCACAAGACATCTACAACAACTGGAAAGACCACAGAAATACCTCACAAAGAGGATTACTGGCCTCAATCAGATGCCCTATGCAGACCGTCTCAAAAAACTACAGCTTTACTCCATCGCATATCGCCTACTCAGGGGCGATCTCTGCCTAACATACAAAGCTATGTCAAACCCAGGGCTGTTGGACATGCTCCACTTAAAGAAATCCCAATACCTCTGAGCTACATGCTCTAGGGACCTTAACCTTGTCACCACAATAAACAGAACATGCTGGAGGGATAGATTCCTGTCCCAGAGACTTCCCATACTCTGGAACAGACTACCTATCTATGTCAAACAGAGCTCCTCATTAGCACTCTTCAAGAAAAATCTTGATGATTGGATCGGAAATGGGAAATTCACCCCTGGGATCACTTCTGTGGCTCTGCTCGACAGGGGCACAGGAAAATAATTTTCTTGGGTGGCGAAAGCCAGGGTACATTTTTTGGCTAGGTTTGTATGGGCCCTAGGGCCAATAGCCTAGTACCTACCTATGAACCTATAAAAGTGTGTTATACAAGAACATGTACAAAAAGATGTGACTGATAACGAGGTTATACATAAAGGTAAAAAAAGTAACAAGGAAAAAGAAACACAGGAGACAAGTAAGGAAGAAGCTGACTGGTGCACAGTAAGAAATAAAAATAATTCAATAGGGAAAAGAGTTAAAGAAAGGAAAAGAAAATTAAAAATTACAATGCTTAAAGAAAATAAGAAAGGAAAGGGATAAATATTTTATTACGCTAACTGTTCTTAAAAGCTGAAAATATTAGCTTTAAATGTGAACATTATGAAAAATCTTAAGAGGAGAATCAGTATATTACAATGGTGTGCTGCATTAGATGTACATATTATTGTTTTAAAAGATATCAGATTACTAACAGAGGAAGAAAGAACACAAACTGTAAAGCTTTGGAATGGTGCAGTAGTTTGGAACATGGGGAAAGAAACATGTTCAGGCATATGTATATTATGTCAAGAATGCATTAAATATTAGATGTAACCATAGTGGAACTAGGAAAAAATACGGTAATTGACTTGAGATAAAAAAATATGTGTATAGAATTAAAGTTTTATATGCATATGTAACAAAAAAAGACAGAGAAATGATGTTTAAAAATATTCTTGAATATGTTTTTGTAAATATGGATATTAGAGTGGTGGGTGATTTTAACTGTAATTTAAGAAAAAAAGAGCAATTGTGATGGTAAAATGGTTAAACAAATTATGAAAAGTGGAAAGTTAAGGGTATGGTAGAATAACCACTGGAGCTACAAAAGGAATGAAATTAGGACAGAACTTGATTATTTTTTAATATCTGATAGTTTAAAAGTAAAAAAAAAAGAATTAAGTATGCTGAAATTTCAGCTCATGTGGCTATATAGGTTAAAGTACAGGAAAATGAAGAATATATAAGAATAGGAAAAGGAATAAAGAAAATTAATGAAAAGGAATTAGATTTAGAAGAGAAAAAATAACTTATAGAATTATGGAACAAACATATGAATATGAGAGAGTTTTATGAGAATTGGACTGCTTGGTGGCTTAATTTTAAATAGAAATATAAAAGCTGTTTTTAGAATGCATAAGAAAGAAAAGAAGAAAAGAAAAAGAGAGAGATAAGATAATAAGTCAAGAAACATTCAGAGACTTGTTAGAGAAGAAAAATTCCTTTTATGAAAAAGAAAAAATTATATAAAATGAATCAAAATTAACAACTTATTATATAAACAAAGATATTGTTTACAAGAAAAGAAAAAAGCAGCATATTTGAGAAAAGTAATAAAAGAAAGAAAAATAATAAGAGAATTAAAAAATAAGGAATGTATGACATCAAAAAGGAATATACAAAATAATTAAAGAATATACATTTAATTATTTGTTAAAAGAAAAGAAAGCAAATAAATTTATAAAGGTGAAAAATTAAACAGTGAGCATAAGTATTTAGAACAAAAAATAACTATGAAAGAATTGAATGAAACTCTAAAAGACATTAACATGAATTCTGCAACAGGACTGGATGGAATTGAATATGGTTTGTATAAAGAAATAAAGAACTTGCAAAAAATAATTTGCATAGAAGTTATGAATGAATGATTAGAAACTGGAATTAAAGAGAAAGAGATATGTACAGGAGTTATAACTTTTATATTTAAATAAAATAAAGAGAAGATAAAAAATTAGAGAACTATAACATTGAATAATACAGATTATTAAATTTTACGAGAATAATAGCAAAAAGGTTACAAAAATGGATAGAATATATAGGCATATTGTATTTAGAAGAAAAGGAAAAGGAAGTCAAGAGTTATTATGGATAATAAGAAAAATAATTGATGATACCATAAATAAAAATGTAAAGGTGAAGGTTATGATAGGGGATATAAGTAAAGCCTATGACAATATTCAATATAAATCATTATGGGGAATTTTACAGACATATAATGTAAGCAAAAAATATTACAAGTAATATTTCATGAAAGGAACTATGAGAAACTAAATGTAAATGGCTGGATTATGGAAGAAATAAAAATAGAATGTGGAATAAAGCAGGGCTGCCCAGCTAGAAGTGTAAATTTCTCATTAGTGTAATATTGAAGGAAATTAATAAAATGTCAAGTAGCGGTGGGTACAAAATAATGAAGGAAGTACAACTGCCAATAATGTATAATTATGTAGATGATATTGTATTAATTGTTAAAAATAAAGTATGGATAGAATAAGTAAATGAAAAAAATAAGCATAAGTTTAAAAGGGTCTATATTATAAGATCGATGGCTGAAAACATTGAACATCATATGGTCGACACCATATGGTCGATGTCTTCAAACATCAAACTTATAAAAACAAAAAAAAAAAGAAAAAAGTACCCTAATGGGTTTAAGCAGGGGAGCAAGCCCCCCTGAACCTCCACACCCCCCGCTACTTAAATATACCAACTCTGAGACCACACTACATTGCAGTAAATGGAAATCTCCCCTTACGGAGATTTCCATTTACATGTTCGATGTTGTGTGCTATCGCTATTCTTGTGTCGACAATATCAGCTTCGATATTGTCGGCATTTGAGAATATAATATAGATCAATTTAAAAAAATGGTTTAATTATGAAGAGAAAAGTAAAGGATTTGGTTTTGAAGGTATGATAGGAGGCATTGAGTTCAATGAAAAATATATAGATATATCAGGAATAATATTTGGAAAGAATGGGATAATGTACTCAAAGAAGTAAAGGATATGATTATTTTTTTGGAAATCATATAGATTTTCATATAGAAAAAAGCACACTTGTTGAACACCATGGTAATATGAAAATCGCTTATGTTGCTAACATATATATTATTCCTATTAAGTATGAAAATTAACTAATGATGATTATAATTTCTTTTATATGGGGCTCTAAACTCAATATAATCAAAAGAAGGATTGTATATATGAAAGAAGAGCAAGGAAGCTTGGGTTTACTAAATCCAACAGTGCATGCAGCATCATCAATTATATATATATATATATATATATATATATATATATATATATAGTATAAAAGGAATTATGAAGGAAAATAAAACCTTGATAGAAATGATACTGTATTATACATGCAAAGAATTGTGGGAAGGAATGGAAGTTAAAAAAAAGAAGTAAAAGCATTGTGAGTGAAGAAATGAAAGAGTACTAGCACAACATTGTGTTATTAAAAAGAAAAAAAGAATATATGTGAGAAAAATAGAAAGGAATGGTATCAAAATATTATGAAAGCATTTTATTGCATTGATCCATGGAACGATTTAGAAATAGATAAGAAAAACAGCCATAATGATGAGCTATAACTTTAAAAAGATTAAAGAATGTAATGATTTTTATGAAGATTGTCTGCTAGAAAATTGCCAGTTAAGGTAAATATGACATACAAGAAAAAGCAAGATGGAATATATAATAAATGTGGAGAGTTTGAGACTACTGATCATGTGTTTTTGAAATGTGAAAGAGTTAATAATTTGTGGAAAGAAATATGTAAACATAAGGTGAAAATTTGTTAAAATCTGAGCAAATAAATATGGACATAATAGAATTTGGTTATTATGGTGCACGAAAACAGGAGGAAGTGAAGAAAATGGACAGAATATTTTATGTTTCATGGACTATATGGAACAAGAGACTAAATGAAATTAAATACAATGGAAAATGAACTTTGACAAAGATTGTGGAGAAAATAATGTTTTGGTTGTGGATAAAAGAGTGGGAGGAATGCTTACATTGAAGTTTATAATGTATGGAGATTTGTAAATAGATACAAATAATGTAAATATGTAAATAATATATAATGTATATATTAATAAAAAAACTACTCATTAGGGGAGTGCTTGTTCCATTTCTAGCATAGTAATGGGTGGGAGAACAACACTCAAGAAGATCCAAGATGGTAGACAGCAAAGAGGTGAAAGTCAGTGCAGTCTTTAAAGCTCTACAATATTCTGATGAGCTGTTTCAGCAGGATTTGTTTGTTATATCAGTAGCAAATGTTCAAAACAATTATGGATGTGTTATTACAACCCTCTGGTCGGAAGGGTTGCATGATGATATTTTGGGTGAGTTGTTGTTGCAGAGTGAGTCATAGAGTAGAAAAGATGTTTCATGATCTGAAATTATGGACACAATTCAAGCAGGGGAATCCGAAGCTATTTTGAAAGAAGATCACCAGACAAAGAAGTCATATTTCGAGACTGCAAAAGAAACTGCAGAGAAAGTAAAGACAGATGAACAGAGGAGAGGAAATATCAACAATCAAAAGAAGTTTATGGTAAAATTTGGAACAAAGAAGAATAAGAAATGGACAGGTATGACATTTTGGATAATTTAATGGTCCAAGTGGGAGTGAAGGTTCAGGAGGTAAAAGCTTTTATTCTTATTCATAAAGAGACATTTTGTGACATTACTTTTGAGACTGGTTCTGTTCTGGAAAGTTTTTGTTGGGAAATATGAGAAGAAAAATAACTGTAATCCATGGAATTCTTATGTGGTTAAAGCATTTCACTGAGAAACAAGAAGGGAAATACATGTTCAATTCCAACAGTAGTTGGAAAAGAGACTTTAAAGAGACATTTAAGCAAATTTTGTAAAGAAGGTATGGATATTGTCAAAGTCTGGGGATGGGACTGTCATATTGTATTGAAAGTGGAAAACATGTTCATATTCATATTATGATAAATGTAGAGGGTAGCAGAGATTTTGTAAAATATGGGGACAACTGAAAACATGTTTTTTTGTGGAAAAGATGATCGTTTGATAAGTAATTGTGATAAGAGAAAATTTTATATTTCTGGGGAAACAGGTCATAATGAAAACAAATGTGAATTGAAGTGTTATAAATATAACTAAACTGAGCATTTATGGATGGATTGTAATCTAGAGAAAAAGGATGAAGAAAAAAAACAGAAAACAAACATGATGGCAGTATATGAAGAGAAGAAACAGCCTCAGTAAAATATAAAGATGAAATAGGGAAATAAGATCTGGGTAAAAATAAAGATAAGGATAAAGAGAAAAATGAAACAAAAGATAATAAAGAAGAAGGTTCTGAAATAAGTGATGAGGAAGATAAAAATTGAAAAAAATAGTGAAAGGTAAAAATAATTCTATTGGAAAAAGAGTAGGGGACAGAAAAAGAAAGTTTAAAGGGATAAGAGTAAAAGAGAAAAAGAAAGGAAATGGATAATGGAAATAAGATAACTGCTTCAAATTTACATAACTCCAGGTAAGCTACAATGTAGACATAATGACAACTTTAGAGTGCTTTCAGCAAATATAAATAGTATCAATAATACAAGTAGAAGAATGAGCATCCTAAACATGTGTAGTAAGTTTGATATTGATGTAATAATATTGGAAGATGTAAATTTTTTGACATGAAAAGAAAGATTACAAACAAAGAATCTTTGGGGAAGAGATACAAGGTTAACCCTAGGAGAGGAACTATGTTCAAGCATAGCTGCCTTTGTAGAAAGTCAGTGAAAATATTGAGCACAACATTGGCAATGATGAGAAGATTCATTATTCTAGATCTCAGATGCTATAATCAGGTATATAGAATCACAGCACTGTATGTCTATGTTAGAAGTAAAGAAAATGAAATGTATTTCATAAAATTTGGATTATGTAGTAACTAATATGAATATAATATTAACAGGAGATTTTAATTGTGATTTAAGAGGGAAAAAGAAGAGAGGAAATGATGTTAAGAAAATTTTTGAAGTTATAAAATGTGGCAACTTAATGATTTGGAATAATAATTTATGGACATACAGTTGAGTTATATATAAGACAGAAAAATATTATTGTATTATATCTGAAGGTTTAAATATAGCTAAGGGAGAGACACTTGTAACAGACTTTGCAGATCACTCAGCCATATGGAAAGAAATACAAGAAAATAAGGAGTATATTAGATTGGGAAAAGGAATAAAAACAATAAATGTGAGACATTATGGGATGAAAATGGAAAAATAAGTATGTTTTTATGGAAAGATCACAATTACACTAGACTGTGTTATAAAAACTGGTGTGAGTGGTGGCTAGATTTGAAAGAAAAATATAAGAAATATTTTTAGAATGGGAGTGAGATGTAAGAAATGTGGGAAAATAAATTATAAAACAATATGTATGGATGCTTTAAAGGATATGGAAAGGAATGATAATGAATAGTATGTGATAGAAAGAATTTATGAAAAGAATCAAGAGAAAATTAAAGAAATATTATTTAAGCAAAGATATTATTTACAAGGTAAAAAAAGAAGAGTTGTCAGCTTACTTGAATAGCATAGTTAAAAAGAATACTAGTATAATGAGAGAAATGAAAAACAATAGAGGAGAGGTAAATAGATCTCAGGAACAAATTAAGAATATTGGAATAAATTATGTAAAGAAAATGTTTCAAGATAGAAAAAGTACAAATAGGAATGGCATGTTAAAAAGTTGACAGAATAAGAAAATAAGAAATTGGAAAGTGAGATTTCCTTACATAAATTAGATAAGGTACTTAAACATGTTAATTTACAGTCAGTTTCAGGATCATGGAATATGATACCAATTTAATAAGAACTATATGGATTGGCAGGAAAGAAAAAAACACTTCTTAAAAGTTAGGAATGAGTGGTTAAGTTAAGTTTTTATGTATAAAAATGTATGCAGTGGTATACTTAAATTTGTATGGAAAAAGGATGATAAAAATAAAATTGAAAATTGGAGACCTATAGTATTAAACAATACAGATTAAAGATATTTATGACAATAATTAAGTAGAGAATGGAAAGAAAAATTAAAAGTTTTATGGAAGATAGCATATATATAGCTTAAAGGGGAATGGATGTCATGAATTAGTATTCATAGTAAGGGAATTGTGGATGATATTATAAACAGAGCTGATAAGACAAAGATCATGATAGAAGATTTAACTAAAGCTTTTTATACAGTGCATGAACTTTTGTGGACAATTATGAAAGAGTATAACATTAGTAAAAAAATTAAGAATGTGTGTTTGTTACTCTGCATTTAATAAAAATAAAGTAAGAATTTTAGTGAATGGATGGTTAAGCAAAGAAATAGATATAAATAATGGCATATGTCAGGAATGTCCTGTGAGTAGTATAGTATTTGCATTAATTATGAATGTGTTAGAGATGTAAATTTGCACATGAGAAGCACTACTTATATTAAAAATGAAGATATAAAAAATCCATTCATATTTACTTATGCAGATGATATATTGATTATGAGAAAAAAGTTTGGATAGAAGAAGTTATATACATCAATGTTTAAATATAATAGACATAGACATGACTTTAAATGAAGAAAAAAATATAAAGAACTAGATGATATGGTAAAGACATGAGGAGTATCTTCTTGATAAAATAAATCTCTGTGATATGAATAAGATTTGGGGTAAAAAATATAAGTGAGGAATAATGAAATAGGATACTAGCTGAAATAAAGGAATATTGCTGCTTTTGGAAAACATAGAAGCTGTCATTTAATAAAAAGGTTTATTTGATTAATTCAGTTATACTGGGAAATATTGTATATTTAGCTAGTGCATATATGTTGACAATAATCTATGAAAAATAAATATTACAAATATTTTTTCTTTTATATGGGGTTCAAGACTAAATCCAGTGAAGAGTGGAGTCTTATACATGGACAAAGAAGATAGAGGTTTAGGATTAATAAACACAATTGTTTGTGTTGTTTCTTTGAATTTGTACAAAGTTTTGTTTTAGATAAATAATACAAATGAAAAGTTAGTAGTAAATTTACTAAAGTACAAACATAAGCAGCATTGGGATATGTTAAAATCTAAAAAGAGGAAAAGTGTGCTTAAATGAAATAATGAGATATTATCAAGAAATAAATATTGTAAAAATTGATGAAATTGAAAATGAGAAAAAAGTATGGTATAAAAATATCATAATACAATATTATTATGTTAATCCTTTGACTGAGTTAGCGAATGAAAAAGTTAAAGCTATAAAAGTACAAAAAGCATTGTGTAAAAAATAGAGTGTCAAGATTTTTATGGAGATTAGTGATTAATAAATTACCAAAGGAAAATATGCCAAAAAAATCATTAAAAGAGCTTGTATATATTTTGGTAAAGAAACTACAGAACATGTCTTCTTACAACATATAAGGGTTGCAAACTTTTGGGAAAAATTGTGTAAAGAAACTTTCTTTGAAAATATAAAGGAGGTAAATGAACATATGGATATGATTATGTATGGATTTTATAGGCATAAAAATAAGGACTACTTTAGTAAAATAGATAAAAGATTATTTTATGGTGTGTGGGCCATTTGGAATGAAAGGCTGAATGAAATCATTTTTAATGGTATATGGAGGCTAGCAGTGATTTTAAGAAAAATTAGATGGTGGTCGTGGAAAAAAGGAGTGTGGTTTAAATAAGATATAAGATAATGAAGGTTCAGCATAATAAAAAGTAAGATATCTATGAGGAAGCAGGACTATTCGACCCTGGACAGTTCGACACCAGACTGTTCGCCCCTGGACGGTTCAACCCCAATGCATTTCTATACAATTTCATGTATAAATCTATATGTATTGTATATGTGATTTTTTAGTGGACAGTTTGACCCCGGATTATTTGACCCCAAATATATTCTTTTAAGTACTTTATCATTAAGTTATTAATTAATCAATTATTCAATAATAACACTGTTAATTTTTCATTGAAAATATATTTTTATTAATATTTTTATTTTATTTAATTATTACATTGGTTAGTATAAATATAACATTTAAATATTTAACATATAATAACTAGTGTTATTTTTAACATATGACTACTGTTACTTATACTTTATAACATATGTTTTCCATCAATTAAATATATATTTTTTATTTTATATTATGTCTTACTAGGCATGTTGTTTCATTATTATGTTACTCCAAACCCTTTCCAACCTGGTCATTCATGTTGCTCCATTAACTTTCTCGCTCTGATCACTTAAAAAAAAGGTATTCTTAGTAAGAATTCATGCCGCACTGCCTCTACATTCACAGCACAGAATTGGTGCTCATCGAGGGCCATTCCTGGAACTGTTATTCAATTCCTGATTAATTATATCTGTAGAGCAAGATCTTTCTATATTACATCTATTGTTGTGTGAAAATTACACGGTTGTGAACAATTTCTCTTTGCCCCTTCAACTGATTTATGTGGACTTTTTGAAAGATCTTGCATACCTCATAACATCTTTGCTCAGGAATTAGGGACAATACTATAAATAATGGTGGCATAAAGACCCAACATATATGGTGATTTGCAAATGCTATTGTTATTCACAAAGTTAATAGATCGACAGGATTTGCATCAGTATTCGTCTTCTAAACAATCAGATGTCTTGTCACTGACTGCATGTTTCAGTGATTTACAAGAAAAACAAAAAATTTATGAGTCACAGCGCATAAATATGAGGAAACTCAGGGATGTTCTACAAAATCAGGGGCAGCTATGCTGATCCTGGTAACTTGATAAGATGGTTTTCTGTACAAGCGTTGTCCTGATCAATGTCAGAAAGACTAAGGCCATTTTGTTCAGCAGTATAAGCATTGTTTCAGGGGTAGCGGTGAATCTAAAAGGTCTATTATGTGCTCTGCAAAATGAGATGACTGTTTAACTTTCCGCCGTTAATCCATAGGAGTACATTGAACAGAAATCATGAACTACAGAAACCCTGGCAATCCGGATATTATGATCATTACTTTTACAGTCCATAGTTTCCGTTCATCATTTTTTTTATGTATTAAATTTCAGTTTACTGTTTTAATTGTGTTTAATTTTTATTACATTTTTCTTATATGTTGATCAAGTCCAACCATACAGGGTCAAATAGGTTGGGGCGAATCGTCCGAGGGTGAATCGGTGGGGTCAAAACGTCCTGTACCCATCTATGATTATATGACAATAACAGAAATGAATGGAAATATGTACACTGTATAAATTTGTAAATATGTAAGTTTGTAAATAGCATTGTACATAATCTTTTTAAATAAAGAACCTCTACTCTTTTTCCATGGGTGGGAGCTTTTACATCCACTGAGCTACCACCAATTCAAGCAGATGGTGCGTCAGTTTAACATCTCATCTGAAGACACAAAATTAATTCAAACTAAGACATCTAAACCCTTGGAAGGTCACATACTCAAAACAGTGACACACCTGAGGTTACACAAAACACTCAAATAATTTTTATAGGGAGCAAGAACCCTGTACCTATATTGTGGGGTCAAGCCTCCACTTCCCTGATCTTTCCATATACTTACTCTGAGATCAAACTCAGAGAAGAGGGAGAAGGTGAACAACAAATGCAAAACTGACCTTCTACCTCTTGTCTAAGTCAGAAAAACTACAATACCCAGTCAATGCATGACACAGTGAGTCCTGATGCAGAAAAATATGGACTACAAGAGACCAGCATCCTTCTTGTTTAGATGTTCGGGGCTCTCTGTTACAGGAGATGATATAGCAAATGTAATATAATTATATGCTTTTATTTACAGTACATGCAAAGTGAGAGAAGCACTGTAATGTCTGCATGAGTTAAGGGCAGATCTCAGTTCAGCATGTGACAACCTTCTCATTGCTGTTCTTATTTAACATTATCATTCCCTTTTCTGCAAACATTGTATGGCATCTCATGGTTATATAAGGAGATACTTATGGCACTAGTAATTGTTGGAGAATGTTTTCCTATTCTGTCATTCTTCACTTACTCTTAATAAGAAGTCATTTTTTAACTCAAGGAGAAATGGGAACATCTTGCTCACTATCCTCTCATTTAATTGTATTCTCTTTTTCTCCTTCTTAAAGTGCCATCTTCCCATTATGCTTTTTTTAAAGTTTTAAAGTTTATATGACTTAGTTGTAAGAACACTAACTCAAGGCTACAACTTAGTTGTAAGAACACTAACTCAAGGCTACTGTCTTCAGTAACTTGCCTTGAGATAAAAGAAGTAGCTTCTTCCCCAAGAAACAGCAAAAAGGTAAACAAACCAATGAATCCAAAAAGATGGCTTGCACCAGTTGCAGGCAAACGTTTTATTCAAAACAGCAGTGAAAGCTTGTAAGCGCTTTTGTCCCAAGTTTAAAACAATACAGGAACTTCATCAGACAAATTAAAAAGAGCTAAAGCTGCATTTAAATAAAGCAAGTCATATTACATAATTTCCTCTTTGCAAACTTAAAGGGAAATCATGCATTTAACCAAGGCTATGGTCCTGGATATCAAATGTAAAAATGTTATATTTTGTTACACAGTGTAAACTTAAATTACTAGTGTAGTGTTTAAAAACATATAATAAAGACATATTAGAACATATTAAACATTTCATAAATATATACATATGATTATACTGGTGCTTCAAAGGGCATGAAGTTAAGCACTCATAACATACAAGTTCCTATGTAAAAAAGACTTCAAATTAAAAACTGTATCATCATTTATCATACCCATTTGATTCTAAGTAATATACTTTCACATCTCTAAAGTATGTCATCATACTGAAATGGGCAAGACTAAAAATTAAAATAAAACTGCGCTAAATGCACTGTGTTCAGGTCAGTGGGTCAAGATGTAAACTTGTGTGTGCATGTATTCTAAGTTAATTCTAAGTTCATAGTCACATGAATTGTTATAAAGCAATGGATGTTCACATTTGAGAACAAAGGGATGTCTTATCTATTTAACGCCTTAAGCTTTAAAAGGCTAGATATAGATAAGTGATCATTTAAGCCTGGCCAGTGTGTGGAATCTAGCCTGATCTGCCAAAATAATTTGGCTTTTTCTAACAGGTAAGGCCAGGCTCCTCCTCTTAATGAAGGAGATGTGTCCAACACAACAAACTTGAATTTGTGGTCAATGTATTGATTAATGTGTTTTGCCAGAGCATTGACTACACAATGATCTCTAATGTTTCGAAGGTGTTCCCCTACTCTACTTTTTAGTTTCCACTCAGTTTTGCCAATGTAAAAATATAGGCAAAACTCACAGAGGGCACAATAAACTACCTTCTCTGAATTACAGTTGAATTTGTCCTTAATCCTTAATTTCACGCCGTTTATAGTGGTTTTGTTTCCCTGTAATATGTAGGGGCAAAACTTACATGAACCACACTTGTACATATATCCAGCCTTATGTGGTTTGTCTTGGTGTTCTAGTAGGGATTTCATGTTCTGCCCTTTACAGAAAACACAAATGGGTTTGTTCCCCAAAATGGTTCTCAAATCTGTTTCATTTGTTAACAGTTTCCAGTTCTTTTCTAGGATGTTCGTAATAGAGTAGGCGTCAACTGAAAAGGTAGTAAGAAAACAAGATTTAATCAAGCTAGTATCATTTGTCTTTGTCGTTGGGACAACTACATTTGAGGTAGATTCAGTCATTATACTCATGGTGGAATAAGGGAAGGAATGGTCACTACGGGGCACTTCTGTGTCCAGGAGGGGAGTAAAGTAGCCACTCTCTCGTTTAACCAGGATTTCATTTTTAATGTTGTCAACTCGGTTTTGTGGATAACCTCTTCTGAAAAACATGTTACACAAGTTGTCACATTCATCAGTCACCATTATAAAAAGACATAGTCAACAAGAGATTCACATCTGAGACCTACCACAAAAGGACATACTCTAACAATTTCTTACACTTTACCAGCTGCCACCCTTTTACACAGAAAAGGGGCATCTTGAAAGGCCAATTTGTTAGAGCTGCCAGAATGACCTCACTAAAAGGGGCCTTTTTGGATTAATCTACTATCCTTCCCCAACATCCCACTCTCACCTTAAAAAAAAATTACCTCCAAATTCAGTATATATGCACAGCTGTTGCTGTAGAAGAAATGGATAGCAATTAACCACCCCTACACCCATCCTGCACAGCCCTAGCTATCTTTCATATTGTTTTTCCCTCTTAGTGCCCCCTTTTTCACCACTTTCCTATCACCCCTTTTTTCTTTTCTTTTAAAAAAAATAGCGTAACGGTAAGTGGGAACAAGCAGTAGTAAGTGGAACTAAGCCTGTTTGCTTGGTGCTAAGGAATCTTTACACACATTAAGCACTTTTAAGGCTAACCGTCTGTCAGCATAGTTAACCGGAAGTTAGCTTTGCTTACCGCCATGTAAACCCATTTACAGCTGCTTAAAAGTGCCTTAATCACTCTGTATCCAACAGCCCTTATTCTGCCCAGCAGCAAAATAATCAGCCCTTGCAAGCCTTGAACCTAGGACCCTGCACACCATAGCCACAGCAATTTACCACAAGGCCATCTGAGCTGTAGATATGTCTGATGTTTTTTTCAAACATATCATTCAACAGTAGGGAAAAGGTTTGTTAACATTAGTCATGTGTTGTACATAGATATAAATGTATATGTGTATGGAGATGTGTATATATATATATATATATATATATACATATATATACATATATATATGTATGTATATGGAAAAATTAATACGTAATATATGTAGAGATATACATATAAAATCTACACATGCATTTTATATATATATATATATATATATATATACATAATTATATATATATATATATATATATATATATATATATGTAAATTTATACGTACACACACACACACACATATATATATATATATATAAATATAAATATCTCAGTATGTATGTAAAACAAATGTTATAAATATCAATATATATAAATATATACATAAATATATACATATATCTGAATATATATATATATATATATATATATATATATATATATATATATATATATATAAACACACATACACACAGACACACACACACACACACACACACACACACACACACATATATATATATATATATATGTGTGTGTGTGTGTGTGTGTGTGTGTGTACGTAGTGCAGTCGGATATCAGATCCACACTCTGAACCTCTTACTGCAATAAATCTGTCCAAAGGCTGACTAAAGGGGGGTGAACTAGGGACCTCTTTTAATTACTGCCCTTATCCCTTCTTCCCCAGCAGAACTGTTCTGCCTTGCAACAAAATAATAAGGCCTGCCAAGTCTTGAACCCAGGGCCTGTAAACTACAATCAAAGCAATGTACTATTACATCATCTGAGCCCTATAAAATAGTGATGACATTCCCAAAATATCAGTTAGTACAGTCATTCAACAGTAGGGAAAAGATTCTGTAGAATCAGTCAGGTTGTCTATATATACATGTATATATGTATGGAGATGCATATATGAGGACAAATCTGTACATAATACATACATATATATACAGATATACATCCACATTTATAGCTACACACACATATATATATATATATATATATATATATATATATACACACACACACACAATATATGACAGCTACAAACACATGCAATCTGTGGGTCATGCTGTTGCACACTAGAAATCTAAATCTGAAAATTCACTCATTGGAAGTATTCCTTAAAATGGGGAACAATGACATCTGTGCTGTAACAGAGCCCTGGATAAAGGCAGCAGGAAGCATCCCTGCACTACCACCCTATAACTCATTCCACAACTTTTGGCTGCAGATCTTGGACTGAAGTGCCAAAGGTGGAGGTATTTCCATATTCATTAGGGATGCACACACCTCCAGAGTGTTAGAACAATATTATGCATTACAGATCCTGCAGGTGTAGCTAACATTGGGAAAGACAGTGGTTCTGGTTGTAACCTGCTATATTGTCCCAAGACTCACACTCCATGTCCCTAAACTCCCTGGAGAAAACTAGTGAACAACCTAACACTCTCATACTGGTTGTCTTCAACTACCCCACCATTACCTGGGAAAGCTACTCATGTACCGATGTACATGCCCATCACATCAACCTGGTCCTTGCTAACATGGGTGACTGTTGCTCTACACCAACAGTCAACTCCTCCCTTCTTATATCTTAACAGAAATTAATCACCTTTGGAAATCCACAGCCCCTGCCCTCCACAGGTAACTACCATGAAAAGCCCTGTGCAAAGCTAACTGTGTCCTTATAACAGCAAAGGTGGCTTACCTCATGGCAGCCATGCAAATGGAGCCTATTTGCATGACTGCTGACTCAAACAACAATGCACTATGAACATGTACACAAATACATGGATACCACCATAACCAACAGAACCAGGACCCTCACCTCCAAAAAAAGGAAGCCGTTCTGGTGGTCCCTGGCCATAAAGAAACTATACTACAGAAGGAGGGAACCAATATGGAATAAGGTGAAGTCCCAAGACTGGAAAGAAACCCTTATCAGCCTCAATTAAAAGTTGAGATCCCTCATCAAATACAAAGTTAGCTGTTAAAATACAATTGGAGCACATAGTAAAGACAACCACAAGGCCTCATACAGTTATGTAGAGAATCTCTATGGCAATACCAACATTTGTTCTGAGCTTCTTGACAATGGTACCTCCTAGACTAAGCCAACAAATATTGCCAATATACTGGCTGACATATTGAGTGCAAACTTTACCCCTCTCTCCCCCATCAAAGGACCAAACACAGTACCAGTACACTGCCAGGCATCCAGTATTACTGCTGCACAGGTTAAAACACCACTATCCAAGGCTAAGAATACAGCTTCTATGGGGCCTGACAATATCCCTGGCTGTGTTCTACATGAACTACAGAATGACCTGGCACCTCACCTGTGTGTCCTGTTCAAGCACAGCCTCACCTCAGCCTTTGTCCCTACTGAATTGTGCACTGCTATATTCACCCCTCTCCACAAATGAGGTGCAACTACAGACCCTGGGAAATACCTCCCCAACTGCCTGACAAGTCTGTTATGCAAAGCTATGGAATGCATCATCATGCACCTAATAAACAGGGATATGGGAATCTGCAGACCCAGAATCCCACACAGTTTACTTTTGTGAAGGTTAGATCATACCTGCTCAATCAACCTGGTCAACTTCTTGGTGTCAGTCACCTGAGCTGTGGATGAAGACAAGTTGTCACATACAGCCTACCTTGAGCTGGCCAAAGCCTTTGACAACATTCCCCATTCAGGAATCATGCAAAAACTCACTGAGCTAGGCATCAACCCTTATATCACAAGGTGGGTTGCAAACTGGGTCACAGATAGGACTCACAGTGTGGAACTAGCTGACTCCACGTCAGACTGCTGAGCAGTAATAAGTGGAGTCCCACAGGGTTCTTTCCTGGGAACTCACATGTTTGGTATCAACTTCTCTGAAGTCCATGCCAACATGAAGAGGCTCTGGCTGACAAAGTTTGCAGATAATTGCAAGTTGGGAGCTATTATTAACTACCCAAGTGATGTTGGCATCCTACTGAAAGATGTCACTGAGACCAATGACTGGTGTCAGCGCCATAGCCTTAAGCTCAATGTCAGAAAATGTGTTGTCATCCCCTTTGTGGAAAACCCTGTTCCCATGGTTTACCAGATTGATGGCAGTCCCCTGAACAAAGAAGACGTTATAAGAGATCTGGGTACACAGGTTGACAGCAATGTCTCTTGATCACCACATTACTACTGTGGTCACAAAGTCCTTCTATGTGGCACATCTCAGTACTAACACATTAGCATCTAGGAAAGAAGAGATCATTGTCCCCCTGTACTCTGTTGACAGAGTGACACAGTTTGTTTCAGCATACATATTCTGATGGATGTGAGGTAGGTAAATAAAATGTATGTCCTCATTTTCTGACAACAATCATAAAATTACAGTGATTTACCAGAGAAATGATAATAATCTGTAAAACAAACCAGAAATATGAGCAATAAACCTGGATATCCTGAAACAATCCAGCCATTTGACAGGTATGCTCAGAACCCCATTCTGCAATGAATCTGGACCAAGGGTGACAAAGTGGTGGGTGGAAGCCATGAGAATGGGGATGTATCTGAAGTACTGGCATAGGTAAGCTAACACAGTTGCTGTAGTAACACCCTCCCATGTGATCTAACATATCTTCTTCTTCTTCTTCTTTCTGCTGCTCTCGTTATGGGTCACCACAGTGGATCAACTGTTTCCATTTCTTCCTGTCCTCTGCATCTTGCTCTGTCACACCAATCACCTGCATGTCCTCTCTCACCACATCCATAAACCTTATCTTAGGCCTTCCTCTTTTCTGTTACCTGGCAGCTTCATCCTTAGCATCTTTTTCCCAATATACTCTGCATCCCTCCTCAGCACATGTCCAAACCAATATAGTCTTGCCTCTCTGGCTTTGTCTCCAAACCTTCCAACCTGGGCTGACCCTCTAATATACATATTCCTAATCCTGCCTATCCTCGTCACACCCAGTGCAAATCTTAATATCTTCAACTCAGGCACGTCATGCTCTGACTCCTGCCTTTTTGTCAATGCCACTATCTCCAACCCATATAACTAACTGGTCTCACTACCCTCTTGTAGACCTTCCCATATTTACTGAAATAGCACAAGTAATTAAATTAGGACATCTACTATGGGTAATTACAAGTGTATTTGTAAAAATATCAGGCACTATGGGGATGTAACAGCAGTGACAAACAGACACCAGTGTGAAAGTGCATACCCACAACCAAAATCACCACAGTCATAGTCACATACCGGTAAGTCAAGTGAACTGTAGAGTATATGGACTGTGTGAACAATTATTTCATTGTTTGCCACTCACACACTAGCCCAACATATACAGTCCCAATTCTCAGTGTAGTCTGAATCCTGACCTTGGTACAGGACATGTCTCAGTCTGCCCCTACAAACACATATATCCAATAGATCAGCAGAAACTGGAGCAGCATGCACAGTCAGATAAAGAAGGAGCCATAACACTTACATCCACCACCCCCTCCATACTCAGAACAAATAACATGTACACATGACATGTGTACACAATCATGACAGTCTGTTAACAATGGCCAGACATACACAGACCTCTCACATGTACAGTTCACCTCAGAATGTACAGGCTCAGGACTCATATCTAAGCCCTCTTCCCTGACATGGCTGTGGGTCTACTACATCACTGGGATGGTAGCAGGAATAAAGATGAATTAATGATAATAAATATGTCTGCGCTTCATTGACATATGGACAAAGGCTGACATCATTTGGGGACAGAGGCACAAACACAAGGGTAGATTGGACATATTACTGTCATACATTGAGACAGTTGCAGATGTTAGTGGGTTTGTTGGAATATCCTTTATGAGGAATATGATGTTGGCAATACCAATAGATGTGAGTATTTACTGACTACATTCCCCAGAGTCCACAACTGATTTACCAAGGACACCAACTGTCTGGGGGACAGACAAAACATAACAGGCAGACATGTGGCCATTCTGTGAACAGCATGCCAGTGGAGAGGTATGTCAGAGACATATCACTGTCAGTGGTGAAGTCACTTACTAAATGCATGCCCACACAAACCCTGTCAATCTATCAGTCTACCTTGTGTATAACAGCACTGCTGACATATAATCTGTTCATAAATCTGGAGATATGTCCCCAATGTTGTTTGGCTGTCTCCACATGTCCTGTCCTGTGACGTATTGCCACCTACTGTAGGTGAATCTGTAGGCCACCACCTCTGTAATGTCCCTTACACAGGCAAGGAAAAGAGGCAAGGCCCACATCAAGGAATGTCCCATATGTCGGAACTAGCAGCAGTGTCCAGGCCCACAGCACAATACAATGTGGGCACCTACATAGTGGTATGGCCTTAGCAATACCTGACATATGCACATCTGTACAGAGGACAGATGGAAAGTAGATAGCCAACAGGTTATGCATTAGGATGAATGTTTTGAAATATAGATGTCTGAAACTGAAAGGTATGCCATTACTACCTGACAGCAGTCCTCAATGACATGTCTGAAAAACAGTAGTCTACAGTTAATATCAACATATCCGATCAATATCCAGTAGGAGATACATAAAACCATACAGCTCAAACACCAAGAACAAGATAGCCAGGACTCAGTGTCCCAGCTTTGCATGCAGGGGTGTATGGCTCTAGTACTACAATCTACTCTTACTTGGAAAAGCACTGTTAAAAGTACTAATGTAATGATACAAATATCTTTTAAACTATTTTAGTCAACCAGTGCACTGTAGCTGGTATAACATGCAAGTGTGACTGCATATAACCTGGAATACTACCCATGTATGAAACAAATACAAAGAGAAAAGATTGTGGTACTACCTATGTATACCCAGCTGTCCCATACAGTATAGTCACACCCCTTGCTACTGTAATGACAGCACATAGAAGCATGTTATGTGCAGGAAAGTAAATACACTTATTAAAGATGTCATTACCCTGCTATTTTATCAGACTGGAATGTGATCAGTGGTTACCAGGGCTGAGCTTTTCTTAGCAGATTTAAGCATTGCCTAGATGTAATGCTAAGCAGATTTGCGCACTGGTGAGCAAAGCCTACACAGTGTAAGTGCCTATTCATTTAACCGTACATTAGCACTGCTTACCACCATGCAAACCCACGCAAACAAGCTTAAAGCTGCTCAAAAGTGCCTTAATCCCTCTGAATCCAACAGTCCTTGTTCTGCCTAGCAACAAAATAAACAGCCCTTGCAGGTCTTGAACCCAGGACCCTGTACACAATAGTCAAAGCAATTTATCACTAAGCCACCTCAGCTGTATAGTTTTAGAATGTTTTCTCAAATATACCCTTCTTTACAGCCAGTTTATAATAGGGAAGAGACACTGTGCAATTAAGAAGGATTGACATCTATAAATATATATATATATATATATATATATATATATATCTGAATAGAAACATACATATTGAGAGAGAGAGAGAGATGTAGGTAGATCCATATATGTGTACAACAATATATAGATATATTACCAATAAATACTGAGGTGTGTGTGTGTGTGTGTGTGTGTGTGTGTGTGTGTGTGTGTGTGTGTGTGTGTGTGTGTGTGTGTGTGTGTGTGTGTGTGTGTGTGTGTGTATGTATATATATATATATATATATATATATATATATATATATATATATATATATATATATATATATATATATATATATATATATATATATATATATATATATATATATATATATATATATATATATATATATATATATATAAACAGCCTAGTTTTAAAACATGTGTTACTGTCCACCACATATAATATGTTACAAGGGCATCTAAGAGCATTCTCTGTACACCAACCTCTTGAATGTACAGACTTCAACATGTTTCCCAGCCTTTCCCCTCAGCAGGAATGACAGCACCAAATAATGATAGACCAGTATACCTATCAACCTCCTACTGTATGATATCTGGACAAAGCTTGACATAATTGGTGGACAGAGGCCCAAATACATGGCCATACTTGAAATCATACCTCTCAACCATACCGAATTACTCAGTTTTTACCGAATTTTGGGGTCCAAATGAAGGGGTACCACGATTCCCGAGTGGCATCCCTTCATTTCCGATTTTTTTCATTTTTCTTTTAATTTTTTTCAAATACCGTGCTGTCAGAGCTGATGTTATCACATGCACGATGACGTCAGCTCTGTCAGCACTACCAGCCAGTCGGAATTGAGCTCAAGGAGCTCACGTTGTAATTTCTGGCTGGTCTGGCTGGAAATGCAAGTGGGAAATCTCACTTTGAAACAGGGAATTCAGGCCGTTCATTTGTTTTGGACAGCACTCACTCACTCGTTTTGGACAGCAGCAGCAATCTCACTTTGAAACAGAGAATTCAGGCTGTTCATTTGATCTGGACAGCAGTAGCACTCGGGAAGCTCGGCTTGTATTACAAATGCATGAACAGCCATTTTGTAGTACAAATGCATGAACAACCATTCATGCAGCCAGGTTTGGATTACAAATGGATGAACAGCCGTTTTGGAGTAGAAATGCATGAACAGCTGTTCATGCAGCCAGGTTTGGATTAGTGTATGTGTATGTGTGTGTATGTATGAATATATGTACAGGAGGTACGTAAGCACTGACTTATCTCCATATGCCATATTTCATCATATTTTGATCTTTTTTGTGGGGGCATATAAGTATTCAACTGTGGTCTCTCAAAATAAATAGGTGCACTGTAGTATGTATCCTATCTTTTCAAAAATTTGCAGAATGACCATGTTTTTCTTCATATTTTTGGTCTGTTCTTCATAAAATTGTTTTTTCATCCATTACTGATGACTGAAATCACTTGACTTTCAGACTTTGTATCTTACAGAAAATGCATTTGAATGCTAATCTTGTCATGCTGATTTTAGGTCTTTGTTAAAATTCATTATTGCTGTCTTTGTCCAGAATTTTTTAGTGATAAGTTAAAAGATGTAGGGGGATAGGGGTGCCATGGAAGTTATCAACTGTCTCTGATATTTGTGTGTGTGTGTGTGTGTGTGTGTGTGTGTGTGTGTGTGTGTGTGTGTGTGTGTGTGTGTGTGTGTGTGTGTGTGAAAATGCCCCCATGTAATACACCTGGTGGCTAGAGGTATTTCAGGCTCAAACCTTGTACCAAAAGAGCCTAAAGTCCCTAGCCACCACCATTTCTAAGCTTTGTCTAGATTTGTTGTGCTAAGAGTTGAGAAGAGCTATGGTGGGAAGTGAGAACAGAATTTGTATTCACCCATTACTGGCTTAGTTGTTTGTCCAGGTTTTTTGTGCTAAGAGTTGAGAGCTAATGTGAGTGAGAAGTGAGAACTAAATTTGTATTCCCCCATATTGGCTTTGTCCAGGTTTTTTGTGCTAAGAGGTTGAGAGCTATGGTGAGACGTGAGAACTGAATTCAGTAAATGATAGCCATTAAGTTTCAGTCTTCCTGCTGATTTGGCATAGTGGTATGTTGCTCTGACTGTACAAGCAATGGTTAAAATGTGTCCATGGTTTTTGACCTTTTGCACCCCCCAAAAAAAAAACTGAACTTGAAAATAAGTGTGAGAAGCTGTGCAAGATGCCTATGGCTTAAACTACTGCCATTTTATTTATAGTGTGGGTGTGGAAGTAGACTTTTATGATTGAAATATTCTGAATTGGGCAGTTTTGTCATTATTGGTTCATGCATTTTCTTTCATTGCCTACAGTACAGCCTACTGGAAAAAAGTTCAAACATATTTAAAATGCGCTCTAACAAGTGTGTTGTACTACACAAGGAATATAACTTAATAAAGTCAGGAAGGTATATCAAAGAAAAGAACACATACATGTTTCTTTTTTTGTGTGCAAGGGGCCAATGATTTGAAAATGGCCCAAAGGTAATCTTTATCCACCACTGGTCAGATGCATTTTCTTTGGATGTGGTTTGGGTTTCCATGCTATTTCAATGAATGTGAGTTTCAAGGGCAGAGAAGTTTTAATGCCAAGGCTATTTTCATTGAGACAGTATTGCTTTGTTTAGCAGATGTCAAAATAAAATCCAAATAATCACTGTAGAAGTAAAGCAGTATGCACAAAGTGTTTATGGTAAATGGGGTGAAATTGCCAGGTAATGGGACATTGGAATGGCTGTAGGTGGTCAGTGGTGCCATATTTTGATTGTCTGTTCTTCAGTTTGAGTTTGAAAGTTGATATCCCACAATTCCATTGGAGTGGGTGGGGTAAGTAATTATGTATGCAAATAAGATGTTAATCAGCGTACAGATTTGTACCTATTTTTCATGGGCCTTGTCCAGATTTTTGATGATTCCAGGTTGAGAGGTATGCTTGAAATATTGCTGTTAAACACTGAGAAAGTTGCTGGTGTTACAGGGTTTGTTGTAACATATCTTTTCTGAGGGGTATAAAGTCAGAAAAACAAATGGATGTTACCATTTACATAATGCAACCACCAATGTATGCTACTGATTTGCCAAGGACAACATCTGTCCTGGGGAACAGACCAAAGATAACAGGCTAACATGTGGCCATTATGTGAATGGCCCTACAGTTGAGAGCTATGCAGAGACAGAACTTTGTCAGACTGAAACCCATCCAGAAGTAGCATGTGCAGACAAACCCTGTTAAACTAGCAGTATTCCAAACATATAACAGCAATACTCACATTCTGCCCCTAAGTCTTGAAACTTCTCCACCATTTAGTTGGCTTGTCTCCACAAGTCGTGCTGTAAGAGGTACTAGCTCACACAACTCCAGAATGAGTTCCTCACAAGTAAGGGAAAGGGCCAATGCCCACATGGAGTATTCAATTGTGAGTGTGTTGACATGACATTGGCTATTGGAAGAACTACACAGCTGCTCTGCATGCAGTTAGCAAGTTGGGAACCCCAATAGGTGTATAGGCCATCACCTGGTCATGAACATCACCTACAAAAGAGATGCTGCCCACCTATTCAAACCAGCTCTATCCATGTAGTACAGAGAGAGAGAGAGAGAGAGAGAGAGATAGCAAATAAAACAAACTGGAAAACAGAAGAAAGAAAAAAGGTAAGTGGAACATGTAAGCGTGTAATTGAATGTAGTACTTGGTCTGTAATAATGGGAAATATGATTTGGAGGAATATATGTCCCAATAAGACTTGCTGTACTAATGTCCTGCTGAAAAAAAAAAAAAAAAAAAAAAGAGGGACAAACATTGTTTTTTATAAGTATGTACATACATTTTAAAATATGTAATTACCCCATCCTAACATAATTGTACTGTAAAGAATTAATGCCTTTCTCAATACGTAGATAGCACTATGTGTTTTTTTTATTACTTGATCTAAACTAATATGTATCCATTGTTGCTCACTGTCTGTGTCTCAGGCATTTATTGTAATTGTTTAATTTCTATAGCCTTGTTTTAATCTGAGGAGCTTTTCTCCCCGGGCCTCCACTGAAAATGGAAATTATCCAGCTGGACTAGCCCGGTCAACAAATGTAAAATAAAATAAATAAAATAAATAAACAGCTGCTATGGCCATGTCATCTAGCCTTATCTGCAGTGGGAGAGATCACAGACATACCTCTCAACTGTACAGATTTTCACAGAATGTCCAGATGTTCCCATCATAGTTTTTTGTCTGTTCCTCTTGAAATCTGTACTTTTCTGGCAAATAGCTAAGGATTGAAGTCATCAAGTAATGACAAACACTTGAGATAAAGACTCCACATCCTTAGAAATATTCACAGTAATGCAAAATATATCATTCTACAAACTTCCTATGTTTGTAACAGGAATATTTAAAGTCTATCCCTGTTTATCCCCCCATCATTTTAGTCTTTGTCCAGATGTGATGCTCTGAGAGGTTGCGAGGTAGGATCACAGCTCAGGAGCCCGACTCACCCTGGGAAATGACAGCTCATATATGACAACCGCTGGGGTGTCTGTCAAATAGTTGCAACTGTGCCACTGCTAGGCCAGTTAATGGGATGTTGTCCATATCCATGTTACTTGTGAATATGAGTATGACACATGTTTGCCTTGTAAAGCTAAGAGACCTATATAAGGCATGTGCATAGTAAAGTATTGTTGCAGACATGTGTGGTGAACTGCATGTGATATACTGAATTAATAACATTCAACTGTACAGTATTCTGCTGGACAATAAGCATATTTGCGACTGATATCTGTGGTCACATACACATATACCTGTGTTATGTCAGCTAAACCATTGGCAGGTCTGTGAGCAATGACACTGTAACATAATAGCCTACTTATGACTGTTAGACATCTTCCAGGTTATCACAGTGATGTCAAACCCTACTGTGCAATCAACATACTAATGTATGGTGCAGCTATATTAATACAGTATCACTACTGATGTCCTTTTTGTCACCCATTTATGTGTTCCATTGTCCAGACGTGCTGCTATAACAAGTTGAGAAGTATGATTGAGCAGCAAGACTGTAAATATAGTGTGCCATACTAACGTATAACAGAAATGTATACCAGGTATCCTCTGAGCACATGTATGTATGCATATGTTCAGCTGAAAGGCACAAAACTAATCACATGGGTTTCAAGCAGTAAGGTACATAGGCTGTGCATGTTGCACATGTGTGTAATATCAGTGTCAGTGCATACAACAGACATAAATGTGTACAGCTACTGGTTGTTGCATTGCCTGACACTGATGTGGGTACTAAGGTAGGCATGATTCTCAGGTATTAATCGGAGAAGTGTCCAACTGTGTTATGACACTCTGTCCATGCCTACCACTACCAGCTATATCAACACCTATACAGTGGATATCACAAGTGTACACACCCCTGTTGGAATGCCAGGTTTGTGTGCTGTATGACATTCAGACCACAGAAGATCATTTCATAATGTTTCTCATCTTGAATGTGACCCCTAACCTGTACAATTCCATTGAAATACATTCAAAGATGTTTCCTAGGAAAGTGCGCAACTATTGCCAAGTGAACATGTGCCATGTTGTTAGAGTCCAAACCAAGATGAATGAATGCTGTAACCATCTAAAGAGGTGCATACACAACATATTAGTTTAAGGGTGTGCACACTCATTCAACTGGCTTATTGTACTAATTATTATTTCCATATGTTTTCACAGAGCAGATTGTTATGTTTTCAATTGAATTATACAGGCTATAGGTCACATTACAGGTGGGAATTGTTTTGAAATGAGTTATTGTGGTGTCATGTTCCAGTTGCACAAATACCAGGCATGGTAACAGGGGTGTGTACCCTTTATATCCACTGTAGCTATATGGACTCAGCAGTACCTGACCTGTATAACCAGCCTCCACCAAGGTAGAGTAATCCCCTTTGGTGGACAGCAGCAATACACAAACCACATACTAGGTTGCTACATTGGCTGTACAGGGACACATAGGTGCAAGAAACAACTTGGAAGCAAGTCCACCTATATCTGAGCAAGAATGTAAGTTCACAGGTGACTTCCTGTATGGCTGCCTATAACCGCAAATTAGACATATCCACACCACCAAGGACAATTGCAACTGTGTCTCCACATATGTTGTAAGTCTCAGAGGAACAACACAATTCACCCTGTACTGGGGGTAAAGAACACCTCATACACACATGCCATGGATATAGGTAACCTGCATCACACAGATTAGGTGGGAACATTGCAACCCTGTCCACCCCAGTTGTACAGGGGGATATGCATATCAACCACACTCCTCCCAGCAGCAATGGTGAGCATGTGCATATTGCCTACTGATGGCAACAACAGCTTATCTCCATGGGGCATAATAACATCACTGTCTGCCTTCTACATGAACTCAGGCATGTGTTCACAGCTGCATCACACACCACAGTCAAACACGGGTCTATATTTGATCATCAAAATGGCTCATAATCGAATATCGTAATGTAACTGCAAAACCTGAACCCTAACAATATCGAAACCTCAAAACAGCAAATTTTTTCCCAGGGAAAAAATTTGCTGTTCCGAGAAACACACACACACCACAAGCACATGAAAAAGCAGCAATCCACACACATACACTTAAAAGCTACATCTAACCCTACACTACACTGCACATACACTACTACTAATCTATCCACTTACCTTAACCCAGAACCTAACCTTAAGGTCCGTCACTATCGCACACTCACCTCACTCCTGCCCTAACCCTAACTCACTTAACCCGCCCCGGCCCCAAATTCTCACTATCGCACACTCACCTCATCCACACCCTAACCCTAACTCACTTAGCCCGCCCCTAATCCCAAATTCTGTCACTATCGCACACTCACCTCACCCACACCCTAGCCCTAACTCACTTAACCTGCCCTTAACCCTAATGTCCATCATAATTGTACACTTACCTGACCTGTGCCCTAACCCTAACTCACCCAACCCACACCCTAACCCGAACGTCTGCATGATCACGCACTTACCTTAACCCAACCCGTAAGTTTCCACCGCATTGCTGAAAACAGCAAAGCCACAACAACGGCCAACCAAATTCTTTCCCTAGGAAAGAATTTGTTTTTGTGCAGCTTCATTGTTTTCAGCATTTGAGATATTGGGTTCGATATTAGATAATTCAAAATTCAGCCATTTCGATGATCTAATATAGACCCATCAAACACAGACCTGCCACCATCCACACAGCATCCACATGGAAGATGGCCACTGTCAACCCTCTACACAGACATGAATGGAGAACAGAGGATTATGCAATTAAATGTCCAACATTGGGAGGAATAAGGTAGTGCAGGGCCAGAAGTGTAATGCAAGTTGCTATAGCCATGATAGCTTAGAGGGTTATGGTATAGTGTGGATTATTTGCAAGTAATATCCACTGTTGATGTGCAATATGACAACCATATGAGGTCCTGTGACCTTTTCCCTGTTTATGTCTTCCAGGTAACATGCAGAGGGCTCACCTACCAGCATTCTCTGTTGAGGAAACTGCTATCATCACCCAATATGTGATTGGACATTATGCCCTGTTGTTTGGATGGAGAGCAGAAAATATGCAGGAGATGACTGCCCTGTGGAACAGTGTGGTCTACAGGGTAAATGATGCCGCCCTGCACAACAGAACTTATGAGCATGGGCAGCATCGGGCCACCAACCTCATCCGCCATGCCCGTCAAAGGGCTGCTGCTGTATCGAGGGACTGGCTAGCCACAAGTGGGACCAAGCCATCCAGCCCCCCACTGACACCCACAGAGGAGCTCATCAACAAACTTGGGGCACCCGCCCAAAGCACAAGCCATGAAGCTGAGGGAAGCATTGTGGAGGTGGGTTGCACACACACACACACACACATACACACACACACACACACACACACACACACACACACACACACACACACACACACACACACACATGCACACACATGCACACACGCACACATACACACACACACACACACACAAACACACAGACACACACACACACACATACACACACACACACACACACACACACACACACACACACACTGGATGAGGAGCATGCAGGTAAGGGCCCAGTGGGGATTAGTACATTAATGTATCAGACATACATGTATGTGTATTGTATCTACATCCATGTGTCAGGTCCAATTGCAGTTGTGGATGGTGTTTTCTAATGCACAGAGGTGCACATCTGTATGGTGAGGACAGGACATTGTGTATTATTGGGGTTATACTGTAGATGTACAGACATGCTACATCCATCCTGTACCAAGGCCACATGTGAGTCTGCTAACAATAACTCCCTTTCACAACTAACTAGGACCCTCTGGTCTGCAATATGGGACAGCAGCCTGAAGCTGGTGAGTATCACATTGTTCTGTTGTTGCCTGGCAATACCCCAAGCATGTGAATGGCATGCAATTTACCATGCACACAAGCATCAGTAATAGCTATATTGCATTATGTAATCGCTGTATTGCTTTTTGTGCATGTTCACTTGTGCTGGGGTTAACTGCATTGCATCACAGTGGTCACTACTGGGGCCTATCTGACATGAATTCAACATTCCTGTAGCATAGCTCACAACTTGTCAGTGCCAAGACATCTGGACAGAGGCCAGCAAAATGGTCTGGACAAACAGTCTAAGGTAGGGACATGTGTGACATATTAGTGGTATACAGTGGATATAAATTGTGTACACACCCCTGTTAAGATGCAAGGTGTTCCTGTTACATACTAATTAGGACCACAATATGTCAGCCCACACCTCTTCCAGCCTTTAATGTGACCCATAACAGGAACAGTTCACTTGTAAAACCAAGCATCTGGACTCAAGTATTGTGCTTACAATGCTGGCCACCTGTGAGGGTGGCAGACATCGTATCAGCATGATGTTTCAGTCAGCTATGATATCTCATGCTGACATATGCGTCAGTACACTATTTGGCTACAGTATCATATCCATGGGCATTGTTAAGGCACACAGACCACTTCTAACCATGTACTGGTTGCAAACATATGGATATTCCAGACACAGCTGTACAGAGGACTGTACAATGGTTTAACCTGCTGCATGTGAGGCAGATGCTGTTACCACACTATATAAAGTAATGGCAGTGGGAGGTGGTCAGCAGCTGTGTATGGTATACACATCAAAATGGTATAAGCCACACAAGGTATGATCCTCACACACACACACACACACACACACACACACACACACACACACACACACACACACACACACAGCTGCCAGCATTGGGATTAGAACTCCTGCATATCTAGATATTCCTACTATAGTGCTACGCCGTTATCAGATGTGCCACAGAGCTTATACATTTCCACCTGTTCCAAAGGTACTTCTAAGGTGGATGATTAAACAGGACTATTAATTTGGATTGAGGGGAAGTGTAAAGGGTAGTACACAAGTCAAAAATGGTGTAACCCACCCACTACATGATTCTCACACAAACATATCCAAACAGTTGCCAGTAAGGTGATTAGAACTCCTGCCTATCTAGTTATTGTTACTATAGTGCTACACAGTTATCAGACATGCCATAGAGGTGGTACATTTCCACCTCGTCCAAAGGGTACTTCTAAGGTGGTTGACATCAATAGGACTACTAGATTGGGGTGAGGGGAAGTGTGAAGGGTAGTACACAAGTCGAAAATGGTATAAGCCAGACAGTACATGATTCACATACACACACACACTTGCCAGTATTGGGATTAGAACTCCTGCCTATCTAGTTATATCTACTAGAGTGTTATGCAGTTACCACACATGCTACAGAGCCTACTGAACTTTCATGTGGCCAAAGCTGCTGATAACTGCACAGCTGCGGTGAAATATTACAGATAGCAGACAGTCTGCCTTCTGTTCCACCCTTACATCGTGCTAGTTCTTTCTGTCTTGCACTTCAACTAGCATTATGGCTTGGCACTTCACCAGGTAATTATATCAAGAAGTGTGGCACACATGGGAGCCATCAGCAGTATTCATTCTTCACAGATGTAGCCCCAGTACTTACTAGTTATGTCCACCTCTCTTGGCATGATTGAAGGGCTGTTTTCTGTGCTTTCACCCATTAACCTGGTGCACTTGTCCATTCTGAGGCACTGTTGCAACTGCCTCATGTACACAGACAACCCTCTCCTCTAAACCCCAAACACTCAGACCTGTGAGAGTTACCCATATATCACCCAATATGGACATATGCACTCTCCAGCAAAGACTGCAGAACACCATGTGAAACACGTAGCTCACCATGACACCCACTTTGATAGCCATGACATACTGTGAAAAGCCACACACCTACCATCCCAGAGGCAGTCAATGGACATTTACCCAAATAGCACAGACCAGCAAGACAGACACCCACTCAGACACCGCAACATGGCACATGCCAAGGGACACATATTTAAACTACACAGATTTGCCCCTCAACCTAAGCTCCTAAGGCTAACCACCTTGCATAATACAGTGATCATGGATAACTCAATACTGAGGCACATGCATATCCCACTCACTAAGTTGAATATGAAGCAGGTAACAGCCAAATATCTATCACATACCAGCATCCAACACGACACAGCCAGTCATGGCACTCCACAACAACTACAAGTATCACTCATAGTTGTTGTGGAGTGCCATGACTGGCTGTGTCATGGCACAGCCAGTCATGGCACTCCACAACAACTATGAGTATCACTCTGTTTCCATGTGGGTGTGAATGACTTGGGACACACCTCCCTGGATGACATGACAAGAGATATGGTTGAACTCTTTGATTATGTGGTCCAGGCAGGTGTGACAGTAGCCTTGGGCAGTGTGCCATCATCACCCAGAATTATGCTGTGATACTATCAACAGATGATTGACTGCAACATTAGCTTATGTGCATTGTATCATTCTCAGGGGATCCGGTACCTCTCTGCTTGGAATGACATGATTGACAGAACCCAATGACTTGCCACATATGTCCTACATTTGTCAGCGTTGCATTTCCAGGTATTGGCTAAGTGTCTTGCCACCCCTATGATGCCTTATTAGATAGTGTTCCTAATGTAATTACCACCATAACAGCTATACAAGTATGCAATCTGAGGCCATGCTGCTCAACAGTAGACTTCTAACTGTTAGGATGCAGTCACTCAAAGCACTCGCTGGAGTGGAGGACACATATCTACTGTAATGGAGAGGTGGTTCACAGCAGCAGACAGCAGACCTGCAGTATCAGGCTATGACGCATTCCACAGTTGTCAGCCACCAAATATGGACCACACCACACTTCCACAGGTGGTGCTGTCTTCATATTCATTATGGCTAGGAACACCTCCAGACTAGAATCCCAGCATAATGCATTGGAGATACTTCCAGTACAACTGCCTTGGGGTAATTGTGCAATTCAGACCATAGCCTGCTATGGTCTACATCTATGCCCCTAGACTGTCAATACACATTCCTCAACACCATGTCATCTGTGATGGTCCAATGCAACACTGACATAGTATGAGACTCAACTACCCCTCCATCACCTTAGGAAAGTAGCCAAGCTCCAGTACAGTGGCCCAACACTTCTGGGATTCATGATTTCCAATGCCCTGGACCAGCTCATACTGACCCCTAGCAGAGGATGCAACAACCTTGACTTGTGTTGACTACTTAGATATGGGACTGTTGCTCATCCACATATGTCAATCCCAGCATGGTGAAATCCACCCAGCCTGTAATCAACATGGAACTCAACATGTCAGCCACACCTCCACAAAGGTAACCACCTTGCAAAACCTCTTAAAGGCTGACTTTGCAGCCAAGAAAACACATGTGGATGACTTCACTGCACCCATGGCAATGGGAAATAGCTGCATGACTGTGGAATCATACATATATGCACTGTACAAAGAAGTACATGAATGCATGGTACTAGCCAGAGCCAACAGAACCCAGAAACTGTCCTCCAAACACTGGGAGGCAATGTGATGGTCCTCTGCCTTTACTAAAGTGTACATCAGAAGGAGGCTACTGATGCAGAGAAAGGTGGTGTCCTATGACAGTTGAACTCACTTATTAGCCTCAAACACAACTTTGGGTCCCTCATGGAATCTTCTACAGGCATCTATGATGCCAGGCATGCAGCAGACACTGATGGCAATAACAACAGCCTTTGATAGTTACATCAACAACCTCCACAGCATTAAACACAAGTGCTATGGGTTATTGTACAATGCTAATACCTATTCTGAGACAACAGATATTGGCCACAGTCTTGGCAACACATTCAGTGCCAGCTTTACCCCTCTCTCCCCCCACATGTGAAGTGCTGAGTGAATGTGTTCTTACATGCTGTATCTCGCTTTTGTTCTAGGCATCTGTGTGTCACCAGCAGCAAGACCACGGGGTATGGCAGTGTGGTAACACATCCACCATGTCATAGGCAGGGTACAGCTGTATGTGCATGGGAATCCTTAGACTGTAACACAGTGATTGCATATGCCTCACAAATTATAGGGATGAGGGTTGTACATAGGTATATGTTGATTTACAACATCTGTTGTAGAATGGAGAATGGTACATGTGGTTTGGACACACCTCCGATTGCTAATAACCACAGCCAATTCATCAACCAACCACACTGAGATTACTCGCCACAAACACATCCAAAGAACTACTCAACGGCTGCGTATAAAAACAGTAGATTTATTGGTGAGTGCTTTCATGGTGTTGAAATACCACTTCTTCAGACCTAATAAAAACTAAACTGCACTCTACTTAAATACCACTCAATCATTGACACGCCCAAACCTTTTCACATGTCATCATTCAGCGTGTCAATGATTGAGTGGTATTTAAGTAGAGTGCAGTTTAGTTTTTATTAGGTCTGAAGAAGTGTTGTTTCAACACCATGAAAGGGCTCACCAATAAATCTACTGTTTTTATATGCAGCTGTTGGGTAGTTCTTTGGATGCGTTTGTGGCGAATATTTTTGGAAATAGTATCCAGAGACTACGTACTACTGACCATTACCTTGTTTGTGTTTGGACACTGAGATTACTATTCACACACACACACACACACACACACACACACACACACACACACACACACACACACACACACACACAAACTTGCCAGTACTGAGATCCATAGGTTCATTGCTTCATAGGTGTGTAGTAAGTGAATGGGCCTGGAGCTCTACAAGGCTAGCCAAGGGAATACCCTGGCATCAGGCCACATGAAAGTAGTCCCCAGTGTGGCTCAGAAGTATAGTCACTGGAGTGGTCCCCAGGTGTGGGTATTGTATTCCCCATCCACTCATCCAGATTTCTATTGCTGGTAGCCAATGATGTGCACTGCTTTACATGCATGTATGTACATTCTAAAAGATATGCTTCTGGAGCATTTCTCCCCGGGCCTCCACTGAAAACAGGATCTGTGGAACCTAGTCGGACTTTCCCGGTCAACAAATGTTAAATAAATAAAAATAAAAATAAATAAATAAAAAATAAAATAAAAATAAAAATAAATAAATGTATGTGATTTATATTCCACAACATGGACAGTGTCTGAGTTGTGCACATGTCCCACATCCATGTTCTTTTAAGTGTGGAAGTGTGCTTGAGGTCTCTGGGGCATGTTGTGTGGACAGATTGGTATCTTCAGAACTAGCATTCCTGACCTTGTTTGGTGAGACATGGCTGTGTAACTGAGGTAGTGATTGCACCAACATAGACAGTATGATACAGGCATTCATTGGAGTTATTGGAGTCTGTCCATACAGGGCATGTGCATAAGGCATGGTATTCCCTTTGTGGGGTACATTTGCAGACTCTACAGTTGTTGCAGGTGTCCAGTGGGGAACATGGCAAAAGGGCCACTGTACACATTGATTGGGCTACTGAGGGGATAGAACAGGGTACCATGTCCTTTTACTTGCTGGATAACACACAGACAGGAGATGTAACAGACCAAAGTACTTTCTGATGTCAGTGGTACTGTTGTGGTCAACAGGCAGCTGACTGTCAACCTGTAATCCCCATTCTGTTATAATTACGTCACTCTTTAGTGGACTACCACCAGTGTATTACTTCATGTGAGCCATGGTGTTCCCAAAGGTCTTGGCGGCACATCTCTTGGCATTGAGGTAATATCCAGGGTTCTGACAACAGTCATAGGTGTCAAGTGGCCTTTGGGCATGATGTCAACATCACATGGATTGGGAATACTACTACCCACCTTACTGTTGTATACAAACATTAACAGCCAGGGTTCCTTTGTGTTCTCCTGCACCTCAGAAGGGTAGATCCCAAACATGGGAGGACATGGGTCCGTACCCTGTGTGACACCAGACATGTCTGGTCATCTGTTTGACATGGAGTTCCCTGCAATCACACCGTGGGTACTATCTGTGAGCCAATTTACAGGAGAAATACTGATATGATGGTTGCTGCCTAGCCAAGTGTGTTTGTGTATGATTCCTGGGTGGAGAGTGGCCTCTGAGTATTAAAAAAATTGCCTATATTGCTAACTAATCCATACTGTCATATAGTCATTGCACATGGCAGTACACATTTAAGGCTGTGGATTGTCTACATCAACATCTATGGTGTTTGACAACTGTTGGCCTTGTAATGTGAACATTGGGACATATCCTAGGTCCTCAATATAATAATTTAGCAAAACCCACCCCCCAATGAATCCTGTTATTACACAATCACACCAGCACCCACACAGGATATTGATGACAAACACACACAAACACACACACACACACACACACACACACACACACACACACACACACACACACACACACACTTGCCAGCACTGAGGTTCTAACCCCTACCTAGCTATGTATTGCTACAACAGTGTTACGCATTTATCGCATGCACCATGGAGCTAATAGGATGGATGTTGTCCCAAGGTACTTCTAAGATGAGGAACATCAACAGCCCTTGTAAATACTGGCATTGGGTGATGTAATGGGTGAGAGATTTCACAAAATATTTTACCCTACACACACATTTACATTTGGAGGAGGAAGGTTCAAACCTCTATCTAACTATGTTTTCAGACCTTTATGTTACACATTTACCACACACACCACTGACCTTATATGGTTTAAGGTTGCCAACAGGTACTTCTAAGGTGAATTATATCTGCAGGACTGCTAAAGTCAGGCACCGAGAAGTGTACTGGGTGTAAATGGGGCCAAAATCTTTAAGGTATAGACACATATATGTAGATATATGTACACACACACAAACACTTGCCAGGAATGAGATTCAAACTCCTACCTATGTAGTCATTACTACAACATTGTTCTGCTTTTATCACATGCACAACAGAGCTTATAGGTAGAACAGTGTCCAAACATACTTCTAAGGTGAGTGACATCAGCAGCAGTGCTAAAGGAGGAGTAAGGGAAGTGTAGTGAGTGTGAATGGCCACAAAATCAGGTCTCTACAAAGGCACACACATTCTCTCACACAAACACACATATTTTCACAGTTGTCAGGATCGGGATTAGAACTCCTACCTAACTAATTTGCTACACTATAGTATTACACAGTTATTGCAAGCACTATGGAGCTTATAGTGCTGCAAGCTGCCAAAAGGGTTATTTCAGGGTGACTGACATCAGCAGGAGTGCTAAAGTAGGGCAATTGGAAGTGTAATGAGTGTGAATGGCCTAAACTACATTCATCTGGAAACACACACACACACACACACACACACACACACACACACACACACACTCACACACAACTTTACATTTGACAGGACTGAGATTATAACTGCTACATGGATAATTACTTGTATTGTAGTGTTACACAGTTATCATGAGCACCACTGAGACTATAGGGCTGAGGGCTAACCAAAGGAATTTCTACAGTGAATGATATTGGCACATCATGTGATATAGGCCGATGGGATGTGTACTGGGTGGGAAAGGCCTCCTAACTGGATTCTCTCTGTCACTGTCTGTCTCTCTCTCTTCCCTGTGTGTGTGTGTTTGACATATTATATTATGATGGGCTTAGATATGTGTGAGTATTCTTATCCAATGCGTGTGTATGTGTGTGTGACGTATCAATGGTGTACAATTTGGTGTGTGTGTGCACAGACATCTGCGAATAACAGATACTTGCAGTCTACTGTGTTGTCAGACATGGGCTTCATTTCTCTAAGTGTAGGAGCATGCCCAGTATGACCTTCTATACTGAGTGTGTGCCTCCATTCCAGGAAGGTTTGGACTCCAGTTCAGGGTTTTGTGTGCTACAGCTACACCTAGCAACCTGTTTCTGCAGGATATCTGTAGATAGGTTGCCAATATGGAGACACAATGGGTGTAATTTACAGGGCTACTGTAACTATTGCTGTCTCTGCTGCTTGTGCAACATGGCTGGTTGTAGCATAGATTTTCTGACATAAGCACTGTTTTACACTGTGCTGTACCATGTCATCAACTACTGACAGTTACCATTCTTTGCTCACAGTTATTTACCAGGGAAATACAAGATGAATGAAGTTGAGACCAATATTCTGAGGCATATAGACTACAGGTTCTGGCACACTTTTGCCATTGTGGTGGGGCAGTTATAGACAATAGACTGCTGGTTGTGTGTAAATGGCCCAGCTCCTTGCTAGTATACTGGCTGGGGATCCCCTTCTTGTGCTTTTTTCAACTTAATGGAATGGCCATATCCTGCTAGAGCCATACCTCTCAGCTGTACAGATACACCCAGGTTATCCAGAGGCAGGACTCATATATCTGGTCAGTTTACCTTCACAATGTGGTTTACAAGCAGTTTTCTGGCTATTCATTCATGGGTTGCAGTCAGGGGATAGTATGGGCGGACATTAGAGTTTCAGAATTCACACACTCCATGACATCCATACTTCTACACCCCCCCTGTGTTATTCTCTCCTCTTTCTAACATTATGAAACCAATATCTCAGAGTTATCCCTATAGTTGGACCTTTATCCCAGTAGTATTTATGGCCTGGTCCACATCCTTGCAGTAGGACATGGAGAGGCATGCTACTAGGATTTGTCAACATGGCCTTGCATTTGTTTTCTGTTTACTGTGTTAGGTTGTTAGTTAGTATCCCCTGACATTCCGTACATTGGCACTATGGGTGAGGCATGGGCCTTTGCCAGAGGACTGTAGGCCATTTGAAAGTGCTGCAGGCCGTCTGTAGCAGGCCAGTGCATTCTGAAACTCATACGTTCCCAGGCTGCAAGCCAGTGGATTACCCTTGGGTGAGAGTGGTAAGTGGTTGATGTGTTCCTGTCAATCCCTCTTGTTCATACTGATCCACAAGCCTGGATGTGGGCAGGTTGGTGCTTACAGCTACGGACACACCTGCATGGGACACCTATTCAGCATGCAGCATCATGTATGTATTCCCATACAGAGATGGGGTCATGCTGTACTCATTACCTACAGCAAGAATATGACCTGTGATAAACCTCTGGCTCATGGTGGGGTGAGCTGGGTGCATGTGTGATATGGAAGCTTCTTGCACTTGACTCACAAATATACCTGGGACATTCCCTTTATGCTGGCTTGTGTGTGATCATGTGCAGCCTGTCATCACTTTATAACTGTGCCTTTTGTGGTCTGCCAGTGATTGGCCAGACTACAAGTATTCCATACTAGAGGGACAACTAATGTGATGCTAACCTCTATGTATAATTCCAAACTTGTGTGCAGTTGACAGTTATTTTATATGCACTCTGTGTAGGTTACTTCCACCTGTGTACTGCTTCTATGTATGGGCCCCCATTCATGGCATGCCCAGCTTTCCAATGGTGACAGATATTGACATCTGGACTGTGAGTATGTACAACTGTTGACATGGGTGTAGCTGAGAAGCAGTGTGGTTGACACTGCAGTTGTTGGAACATGGCCCTGTCAGCCACTGTAGTCTACCTAGGCCACTGAGACACAACCATCCAGGCCCACATGCTGACCATTTCCAGACAATATTAAACACACAACAAACTTGCCACACTGACCTCTGCATATTGTACACATGCAGCAATGTAGATTGGGACACCTCTGGTAATCTGTGCTCCAGTGATATTATTCCTCAAACTTACATGTTACTGCATTTCTACATGGGATTGTGGGGGGGAGGTGCACATCTGAAGATGTTAAACATTTGCAATGACTGTATTTGGTATTTTGGTTACTCTGCCGGCTTCCATTTCATATTGTATTGTGACCTAATATGCAAGAAAGGAGGTATATTAGTAGAGTACAGATGTTAAATCTTAATGGCATAAATTTCAGTTTCGGACTTCTTACCCTTCAGAACTAAAATACAACTGCCAGACCTGTTGTGGTATGTCTGTGTAGGTCTGGTGGGGACTGTTCACCATTGCCATCATTTGGGGGCCTTAGCCCAGCCTTTCTTTATGGTCATCTACACCTGTCCTGCTCGGTGAGGCTGTTGGTGGGTATGTGACCCTCATTGACATCCATATGTGTGACCTATTGACACCCACAGTTATTTGGGCCATCACATGTACTGCGCTAGGAGTTCTCACCTTGTATAGTACTGCCTAGTAGGTTGACACCAGTATTTGTTATGGATTTCCTGCTGTTCCATATAGCTGTCAGCTGTCTGCTGCTATCCTATTCAGCCACCCAATTCCCTTGTATGGTTGCATCCATATCATACATACAACTATGAGAACATACTACTCCATTCAGTAATTGATTGGAAGGGTGATTTACCTTGTTGCTGGGCCAGTACTGAGGACGATGCTGGAGGGCTGACTATGTAGTATGCACATAGTACACTCCCTATACATGGTAAAACACATGTAGTGTTATGTTTGGCATCCTTTTTACTGTGCGTGCAAGTCAGAGAGAGGTATTAGTCCCTGGGTCCCTACAGTGTCAGTGTGTGTGCTATATGTTGCCTCTTTGCCAAGGCATGGGCATACTGGGCACGCCTCCTTCTGCCTACAGGAGCAGGCTCAGGATGTTCCTTCTCCAAGTCCCTCTGTGCCTGTACTGGCCATGGCAATGGTGGGGGGCTGTGTGGCCCTGCCCCGTGTTGTTCTTGCTGCAGCTGTTTCAGCAGGATCATGTTGTGTAGCATGGCACATATTATGAACATTTGTGTACATGTAGCTGGAGAGTACTGCAAGGCTCCACCAGATATGTCAAGGCAGCGGAACCGTGACTTGCGCATCCCAAACACACACTCTACAATAATCCTGGTTTGTGTGTGTGTGCCTCATTATGGTGTTCTTGTTTGTGTGTGTGTGTGCATTTCTGATGGGTGTCATCAGCCATGGCTCCAGTGCATAGCCAGCATCACATACTAGATTGCCATATGGGATGTCCCCCCTGACAAATGCCTGATACAGCTGTGAGCAGTGCCAGATGTGGGAGTATTGCTAGCTTCCAGGGCTGCCAGCACATACATTAATGATAATGCCCTGGGCATCACACATGACCTGGCAGTTGATGGAGGGGAAGCCCTTGCGGTTTATGTAGACCCTACCAGGCTTGCCAGGTGGTGATTTGATGTGGATGTGCGTGCAGTCTGTAGCACCAACTACCTCAGGGTATTCTTCTATGTGGTGGAAGAGATGCATACTTCTGGTCAACGCCTCACGGGTGGTGGGGAACTATATGTGCTCATTGGCATGTGGCGTCATGGCATCCAGGAACTGGTGGAGTACCCTGGATGCTGATGTCTGTGAGACCCCCATGATATCCCCAGTTGGTCTTTGGAAGGTACCTGTGGCTAGTATTCTTAAGCCTACACATACTTGGTATCCACAGGGATGGGTTCCCCTCTATTAGTTCTGTGTGTGAGGCAAGGCTGGCACAGCTGAATGATTTGCTGTAGAATGTCCCTGTCAAGCCTATAGTGCTCCACTATCTCCAGGTCATGTAGGCCCTGATAGGTTACCCTGGGTCTGTACACTCTTCTCCTCTTCTTCACTGTGGGTCGGTTGTCAGCATTCTCCTCCTCACCACCCTCAGTCTCTAGCACAGCAGCAGCCACTAACATTTTTTTGGTTAGTTTTGCCAGTTAAAAAAATCCCCCATCTGTGTACACCAATGGTGTAGAGTTTGTGGGAAAAAACAGTCTGTAGGGTGTTTGCATAGTTTATAGTAGTGTGCTGGGCTGCTGCATGTGTAGTTGGCTGATTCTGATACATTCCACCTGCCAGCTATGCTAGTTCTCCTTGATTGCCTTCCTAATGTTGTTTCCCCAAAAACCAGTCTGAAAGGTGTTTGCTTAGTTTATAGTAGTGTGCTAGGCTGCTGCATGTGTAATTGGTTGATTCTGATACATTCCACCTGCCAGCTATGCTAGTTCTCCTTGATTGTCTTCCTACTGCTGTTTCCCCTTCCCAGTTCCTCCCTATTAAAGCCCCGAGGTGCACTGCGCATACCCAGTGCTCAAATGTAAACAGTGCCGCCATTTTCTCCTTTTTTTTTGGTTTAAAATCCGGTGTGCAGCGCACACACCCATTTAGGCTATGTACACACTGCTCAGGCACATCTGACCTACTCCCTTCCTTAGCTGTGCTTAGCTAAGGACAAACACGGGCTACAAAGCTCCAATGAGCTTACAGCAAGCATGACACACCCCCTTATGAAGTCATTCGGCTCTTACACTTGCGCTGTTGTATTGCTGCACCTACACAGTTAGGTACAAGCTGACACTTTGAAGAAATATGTGGTTCAGTATAACTCCCCTCATTTGCATACCCCAGTGTGTAGGTCATTAGTTACTACACTAAAACAGACCCTTTCCCCTTGACAACCAGTGCTCCATGGTATTGTTTACATTCTGCATGCCATTGACTATAATGGCAAAATGCAGAATTCACTTCAAATTGAGTTTTCACTTTTTTTATTTTTAATTTTCAGCACAATCCCTTTTGCGTGCTGCTGTCCTATGCTTAAACAGCCATGATTGGCCAAAAAAAAAAAAGTTTAATTTTCATAATAATTCATCATTTTTTAATGCCAATGGCCTTATATTTGGCCTGGCAGCTTGGTGAATCGCTAAATCACCTAATTTGCATGTTTTTCACCAGCAAATGAGGTGATTTGCATATTTTCCGGTTTTCCGTGCTAGAACAGTGTAGGACCACTCGTGCATGTGAAAATGGCTCTATCGTAATCGCTCGGCGGCCATTTTCCATGCAGGCGCTCCTACACTGTTCCTGCACAGAAAATACAGCTACCTGAATCCCAGGGACTGTTAATTACTGCAGTTCTAGACTCAGAAGTATACAGTTTAGTTTTGAACAGAGTTATTAACTAATAAGAGTTTCACAAAACTGCTAGTTTATCAGACTTCTTGGATTAACTTGCAATACCCATTTTCTTATTTTACTAGACAAATCTCTAACTACTGGAAAGATATCTAGCATTTTCTGTGTACTGTTGCTATAAGTTTTTTGTCAAAGCTTTAAAATATTGTTTAAATAATGCATCAGTGCTTTTCCAGTTTATCAACAGTAAGACTCTAGTGATGGCATTTTATTTCTCATACTTTGTATCATTCTAGATCTGGGCAAAAGTTTTTTCTTAAGTATGTGCAATTTTCTATGAATCAATTCTGTCCATGTACACAAACATTTTCAGTGCCTCTCCTGTCAGCTTGGATTCTCCATGGTTAGTTTCTTCGCAGAAGGCAAAGTCTTGGGAGTGACAGCCACAGTGGCCAAAACAACAGCTGTAGCTGCTGTAGTTGTACCAGCAGCTTTTAGTGATTCCACACCTGCAACCTCACAAGTCCTTGCAGTAATTTCACTACAGTTGGAGTCACTATGAATACAACAGTTATAATGTATGAAAAATAGTATCCCAAATAACTTAGCATCAGATACTGTAAGAATCTAAAAGTGGCTAAATTCTGCCTAACTGATCTGAAAGAAAAAATATCTTTTATACTAAATTATAATAGCAACTTAACTTGAAAATACATATATCTGTTCTTATAGAATTAATTTGTTTTGGTCACATTCCAGAAATCTAGCAGTTATCTGCTTATGATCTTTGTAAATGCTTCAAAGAGTCTGGCGACAAAAGCCCAGTGCAGCTTTGAAGAGCTAAGAAACATGTCTGCAGCCTGTCACAGGGGCTATATTTAAGGAACAACCTTGCCAGGACTGATGGCCTTCTGAAACAGTTGTGTAAGCCATCCAACATTGTAAAGACAGGGTAAATGACTTAACATCAATTGGTTCTTGCAGGACATAAACACACCACTAGTTTGATTCGCTTTTCCAGACTGTAAGGATCAGCTTTTGCATCTGGAGAGACATGTGCCTTAGCTATCGTTATTGCAGACCATCTATCTTCTGTAGTAATAGTTTACACATTTCCAGTGACCATAACACATGTAAAACAGTTATGCATACCTTTTTCATTGAATGGTGTGTGCCATGCTAGGATGTAGTTGTTGGGCTTTAGCTGCAAGCATCCTTCAACTGTGGCAGGGTCAGGTCGTCTTCCCTGGATCTTTTCAACTGCTGACACATACAGTCTTACCATTTCCCGATACAGGTCTTCCAGGGACCAGTAATCTACAAAATAAAGACAAAGAAAATTTAGAATAAGACACTGCAAAGCTGGACTTTCTCAGCAGAATGAATTAGATGCAAATCCAGAATAATAATGTGTTTGCATTGCAGCTGACACCTTTAACAGTCTAATACCTTTTGCCACACATCTGTTTTTTATGCTCATGTAGCTCATAATACAGGGAGTTCAATATTTTTTTCTTATTTTCACTCCATTCTCTTCAGTCTTTTTTTCCCTGAAGCATGTATTAGGAAAAAGCTGTTCTCAGTTCAATATGGTAAATCCTGATTATTGTTATTAACCAAATACAGAGCAGCATTCTCATGGGGCACTTCTTATAAATTCACTCTAATATAAATATATAGGGGGAAGACCCTCAAATACATTTTTATGCTGCTCATAGCATTGATTTGTAATAAATGTGTGCTTAAAAATCAATGTGCCGTATTCAATGTTGTTATACTATACATTAACTCAACAAAGAATGTGAGAAAAAAATGCTCATCACTTGCAATAAAACATTACATCTCCCCAACGACTGGATTTTAATCCAAAAAAGCAATGTTTTGTGTTTTCCTATTACACATAACTTTGCTTTATTCCCTGTGAGAATAGATGCAGTAACACCTTAAACACCTGTTTAAAGAACATGCAATACTTTCTGTATAGTCTCCATCTGGTTTATGTACATTAAATCAAAGGCTGAGATTCAAGAAGATCCTAAACATGGTGCTATCCCTTTGCTGTAGATTTATACAGGGTATAAGATTCAAGATTAGGATTGCCAGTCAAGGAGGCTTTCCTAAACTAGCAACTGCCGACCATTGTTTTGATATGAAAATGTTACCAGATCTTGTTGTTTGCAGAATGCATATCCTATCCTGACTCACATTCTGAATAATCTGTTCCTTGCCCTCTGCAAGGAGTGATATACTATGCACATGCCAGGCTGCTCATAAACTATTCACTTGCATTAATGCATTCTGCACAGTAACCATTTGACATGTGAGAACCTACTTCAATGAGTCACAAAATACGAGAAATGAATGGCCAAAAAATGGGCTTGCATATACTAAGTCTTAGATGGCCATTTCTCATAATGTCCCCTTCTCCAACATATGGAGATCTTGGAGTTGGCATACATCAGTTCAGGGGTGTGTGAATGCCTTGCCCCTCACATCAGGTGGTGCAGGGAGCTTGCCCCTGTAAAAAGCAAGTTTAAAAAGAAGAGCAATTTTCGATATTCACTTTTCTCCTATATTCAATCATTTTTTTCCGGTGTGCCAGCACTTGACATTACAAGTGCTGACATTTCAATAGGGAGCCATTTTGCACATTATGTTTGTTATGCCAAATGTCTTTTCTAAGATTCATTGAGATGGACCATGGTAATGTCAAGCAGTATACAGACAGATGTCATTTTCTGTGAATGGTATACTGATGAACATAGTGTACTGTGCAATAATGTTCACACCACTGCTAGCTTGTGGCCTGAATTGCTGTGTAGCAGGGAACAGCTACTTTGTAATGTATGCCTTACTTGGCATATCTTACTATGTAGCCACCCACTGCTGCACTGCAGTCTTCAATCACTCCACAAATCAATTCTAAAAACTATTTCATTCATTAGGCATAGTGGAGGGACTAAGGACAGGTGTGGTTGTAAGTAACAAGTTGGCCTACACCAAACAGGGAATTCCATAACCAAAAGGGCTTTCTCTACTTTGCAAAGACTTCTTTTTTTAACTTAAACTGTAATACTCCTACACAGCTGTATATGCTGAGGAACACATCAGCAGAAAAGGGGACTGATGCAGTCACTGTCTGTATGGTTCCATAGCATATGTAGTTTGGACTAGCCCATACATGGTTGGGGGAGTGCCTCTGAATAATGTACAGTCCTGGGTTGGATATTGTGTATGTGTGATTTATGCATGGAGCACTGTGGCTACACAGTAGGATAAGACAGTGTACAAATTGATACCTCACCATGTTGCTTTCTTTATAAATCATAGAGTGCTTTGGTTTGCCATTCTGTTATGAATCAGTCCTGCTCCATAAGGCACAATGTTCATGAATCCTGTCTGTGATAAAGAGGTGCATATTCAGTTTTCTGTGGATTTCCGTGGATTTGTGTTGCATCTTGCTAGCTTGGCCCTGGGTGATTGAGTCAGCATACCATGTTTACTGTAGAGTATGTATCTGTGCAATTGCTCCTGGCTGTGAATACTGCAGCATTTCTACAGGAGAACTAAAAGTAGGATGTGCTACAGTCATGACTCTGCATACTATTTAAACAATTACTGTACGTTGCTGTTTGGGCAGATATACAACAGATTAGCACTGAGGTTGACTAATATATCCAGGAGTAGTTTATGATTATAAATAAGGAAGCACAGTTCAGCTGAAATGGGATAAAAAACATGGTGTAGCAGGAAAGCAGGAAACGGCATACAGACTAAAATGGCAGATAATGCAGTTGCATGAGTAAATGTCAGTAAATATAAGTGCTTGTGCATAAAGAAAAAAAGGCTTTTAGAATATTTATTTCATAAAATTGTTAGTGCAGTCTGATTCAGGGGCACAATTAAAGGATCACACACTAGATTTTTCAACCAGTATGCAGTATGTGAAAACTTTTAGAAAGTAATAATTCTGGAATTAAAGGTTACTAAGTTAATGATAATACACAGTAATTCGGGACATTTAAAATGGGCAAACTAATGAGCACATTCCAAAAAAATAAATAGTGTGATTTTTTTGTGAACTAACAAAATGTGCAAAAGCCAGATGATGAAATGTATATTATTCTTTTCATTCATTCTTTGCTACCCACTATATTCAGTTCAGGGCTAGGGGGAAAGTGAGCGGGTACAAGGCAAAGAAATAAATCCCAGAGATAATGCCAGTCTGTTAGAAGATGCGCGCGCACACACACACACACACACACACACACACACACACACACACACACACACACACACACACACACACACACACACAGAGTCAATCAAACATAACACAAATACCTATAGGCATATTGGGGATCACTTGTTCACCTACAGTGTATCTTTTGGATGTGGGCTAAAGCCAGAGCACCAGTCAAAAACCCACATGGATACTGAAAGAATATGCAGAGTCTACAAAGAACACATCCCAGCTGAGAACCAGACTGGAGAACCAAGCACTGTGAGACAGTAATGCTAACTGTACCAGTGTGCCATCCAAAAAAAATTATGAAAGCATTTCGAGGACTTCCAAGCTGGCTGCTTATTGAATAACAGCTTAATTCTAGCTCTTCCAGTGTGGAAACAGAAACTCAGCAGAGAAGAACAGTATACTTGTGTTTATGGGTAAATTTCAGTAACTGGCTAGTAAGTGTACTGCATGGATGCCAGGGAAAAATAAATACAGAGGACCTGGAAAAAATCATCTACAAAAAGTGAGGAAGAAACACTGACTGTGGAAAGTTCTGCAGCTGTTCAGCAAAAAGCAATGTAACCTCCAGATATGAATTCCAGTAATCTGTAGGAAGATATAAGACAACTGCACACAGACCTGTTTAACATAAACTAAACACTGATGGAGTATACCAACACAAACAAAAAAAGACTGGAAAAAATGGAAGAAGCTTTAAACAAAATATTCAGATGAGGTTATAAAGCTGCAAAAATCAGAGGTCAAAATGAAGAAAAGGCTGGCTGAATATAAGACTGTGCAGGAAGAGATGTTTCAAAAAAATAATAGAATTGGAGGAGAGAGCATATAGGGAAAACCTGAGATTTTTCAGCTATACTAGAGAAGCTGGAAGGAACAGACTGCATTAATTTTATGAAAGAACAAATAAGCAACTGGACTGGTATTCCACAGCAAGAGTTGTTAATTGAAAGGGCACATCATTTGTATGCTCCAAACTTGGCTATGAGAAAGCAACCTAGAACTTTAATAGTAAAGATGCAATCCTATCAGCACAAGGAGTTGATTTTGACAAAACTGTGATAGAAGTACTAAAAGTAGGAGACAGCAGTGTGGAGAATGATTAATCATTGTACACCAGGCAGAAAGGGAACAAATGTATTCCATTATTCAGGGAATGTCGAGATGTAGGTGTAAACTTCAAACTGCTGTACCCAGCTGTCTTCAAAGTATTCTTCCCTGGAGGGACAAAATCGTTTTTTGATGAAGTACATGCTAGGGAGGAAATTCAAAAGTTTGTCTAACAAAAAGTGATCTGTGAAACAGAAAGAGATTCTACTTCTTGTTCTCATGGTAATAAAGACCACAGAGAGACTGTACCTGTGAACATTTTTTCAGTGTTTAAACAGAAAATGTTGGAGTGAAGGAAGGGAGCATGAAAGTTGACTAGAAGAATTGAGAATATGTTGGAAATGAAGCAAAGACAGGATTTGGCGCTGGAGAGGAACAGTAATAAAACCAGTAACTTAATGTTGGATTACAATGCAATAATTATATGTGTAAAATATGGCAGAAAAAGAAAATCTGAAAATATTGTACTTTTTCAGAATTTGTTGGATTTGTGGGGGGTCCTAAAGCATCTGCTCTGGAACTAAACATTTAACAAAAAAGGTGTTATACGTAATAGGTGGGAATAATAACTTTTTAATGCATAGGTTCATAGGTTCATAGGTAGATACTAGGCTATCTGCCCAAGGGCATTTATAAGCCTAGCCAGAGTGTATTTGGCTTCCGCTTCCCTATTAGATTAGCCTACTGTCATTAATGTTCAAAAAATGTTTTGGGGGGGATGAGGCGGGAGAAAGTTAATTTTAAGTAAAACATTTTTTTTTTGAGAAATGTAGGCAAATGCAATGAAAAAAAGTCTGGTTAAAACAGCATGACAAAAGAAAAAAGTAATGTGCTTTTTCTAATTCTTACATGGGGAAATGACTGGATTAAGAACCTTGAACTGATTTAGTAACACATTTTAAGAGTAAGCAAGTAAATAAAAAAGAATATTGAATATTATGGGGCTTTTTTCTAGCAAATACATGTATGCTTAGTATCAATTCTGCAGCTGGTCATCGTGTTTCCATGGAAACAATCTGATAAAGAGAAGCTGGTTGCCTGGTTCTCATGTCTCCATGGAGACAATCTGATACAGAGAAATTGGCTACAGTCTAGTGGAGAGTGACTGGCTGAAGAAAAAAATGAGAAGAGAAATTGGCTAGGAGATAACGTTCTCTGAAAGCATTCAGGGGTTTTCCTAGGTGGGACAGCTATAAAGAAAAGACAAAACCAATTAGCATTTAATAGAAACACAGGCTGTACCATGCATCTTAGTATGTTTAACCTTTCTTTTAGGTTAATTCAAGTCTGTAAGTGTGCCTGTCAGTTTGGGACTTTTGTTCCTATTAGGAGGGTAAAACTTCATTATTTGAAGATGTGCATAATTCTGTGTGTTAGCATTAAGTTAATAGGTTTTAGAGGGGTATTGAGGGTGTGGTTTTTTTGAGGGCTTTCAATGAAACAGAAGATTTTGTAAGATGTGACATAGGCTCAAATGGATATGACAAGAAACCACTGTATAAAAGTTCAACCTGTCAAACAGTGTATGCATGTAAGACAAAAGCTGGAACTAAACATTTAACAAAAAAGGTGTTATACGTAATAGGTGGGAATAATAACTTTTTAATGCATAGGTTCATAGGTTCATAGGTAGATACTAGGCTATCTGCCCTAGGGCATTTATAAGCCTAGCCAGAGTGTATTTGGCTTCCGCTTCCCTATTAGATTAGCCTACTGTGCCTCTGTAAAGTAGGTCACAGAAGGTACCCTTTTAAGATTAGTTTACTGTGCCTCTGTCTAGCAGGGACACAGAAGAGATCCCAGGGGTGAATCTGCGATTTCCCATCCACGAGTCCAGATTTCACTTGAAGAGGGTCAGCGAGGGGCTATGTCTAACATGAATTGGGATTCTATTCCAGAGTGAGGGGAGCCTCTGGGAAATGAATCTGTCCCTCCAGCATGTCCTATTTATTTTTGTGCTGAGGTTCAGGTCCCTGGAGCGTGTAACTCTAAGGGACTTGGATTTTTTGAGGTGGAGCATGTCCATTAATTCTGGGTTTGACATGACTTTGTACGTCAGGCATAGATTGCCTCTGAGTAGGTGGTAAGCAACTGAGTAGAGCTGGAGTTTCTTTAGTCATGCTGCATAGGACATCTGTTTGTAGCCCATGATCCTCTTGGTGAGGTACTTTTGAGGTCTCTCCAGTTGCTGCAGGTGTCGGGTAAGGTACATCCCAAAAGGGACATTGTATTCAATTATGGGCCTGATGAGTGACGAGTAGAGGGGCACAATGACCTCTCTTGATCTAGATGCGAACCCTTTCGTGATAAGGTGGGCTATATAGAAGGTCTTTCTAACCACTTTGGCAACGTGATTATCAAAGGAGAGATTGCTATCTACGTTGGTCCCCAAATCTCTAATTACTTCTTCCGTACTTAATGGATTACCACCTATGTGGTAATTTGTGGGCACCTTGTTTTTCCCAAAGGGGATGACTATGCACTTTTTAGCATTTAGCTTGAGGCCGTGGCTCTGGCACCAAGCATCCGTCTCTGTGAGACCCTTTTGGAGGATGCTTGTGTCAGCTGGGAGATTCGATTATGGCCCCCAGTTTGCAGTCATCTGTGAACTTTGTCAGCCATAATCCCCTGTGTTAGCCTGAACCTCAGAGAAGTATATACCGAACAAGAGAGGTCCCAGAACTGAGCCCTGTGGAATGCCACTTGTAACTGGTTTGGATTCGGACATGGCACCTGCAATTCGGACCATGTGGGTTCTATCTCTGAGCCAGTTTGCAACCCATCTTGTGATATAGGGGTTGATATTTAAGCTGGTAAGCTTATTTATGATGCCCGAGTGGGGTATTGTGTTGAAGGCTTTTGCAAGGTCCAGGTAGGCTGTGTGGACTACCTTGCCCTCATCTATGGCTTTGGTAACTGTTTCAAAGAAATCAGCTAGGTTTAAGAGGCAAGATCTGCCCGTAACAAAGCTGAATTGGGTAGGGTCCAGTGTCTGGAGGCTCCCAATGTCTTTGTTTATGAGTTCCATGATAATACGCTCCATAGCTTTACAGACCAGACTAGTCAGGCTTATGGGGGCGATAGTTTCTGGGGTCCGTTGTGGCACCACCTTTGTGGAGTGGGACCACTGTAGCTGTATGACATTCTTTGGGTACATATCCTGTAGTAAGGCTAAGTTTGAACAGTGACTTAATGTAAGGGTTCAGTTCTTCTTGGAGCTCATGTAAGACACAGTCTGGGACACCGTCCAGTCCCATAGATGCTGTGTTTTTTGCTTCGGCGAAGGCAGCTTTCACCTGTGCATCTGTGATGTCAGGGAGGTTACATTCAGTTGGGATAGGCATTTGCTCCTTTGGGAGGGGGAGTGGGGGAGAAGTTTGTGCTGAATTTGTCTGCCAGGATGTTGGCTATGTCTGTAGGTTCGGTATATTTTGTACCATTATGCAACAATTCAGAGCATATCTGGGAGTTTCCGCCCATGTTCCTGACATAACTAAAGAAGGCCTTGTGATTATCTTTAGTGTCTAGGGCAATTTTTCTTTCGAAACTGGCCTTTGATGATTTTATGAGGGATCGAAGTTTCTTGCTAATACTGATCAGAGATGCCTTCCCTTTTTGGGATTTTGCTCTGTCATGTAGTAGCTTCCTCCTTCTGTTGTATAGTTTATTTATGGCCGGGGTCCACCAGACCGGTCTCCTGTTTTTGGAGGAGTGAGTCTTGGTTTTATTTGGGATAGCACGATCCATGCATTCCTGCAGGTGCTCATAGAATGCATTTGTAAAGGATTCTGCGGATTGGGCTGTATTATCCTCTGGCCCACGGGCTTTGAAGCATTCCACTTCAGTCTTGAGAAGTGCAAAGTTGGCTTTTGAGAAATTCTTTACAGTGATTTCCTTGGCTGGGGGTGGGGATGGGATATGGATGTCCAGGGAAATTTGTTTATGGTCTGATCTTACCAATGAGGGGTTTACCTCTGGTGTGGAACATAGAGTCCCCATGTTGGTGATGACCAGGTTCAATATGTTGTTCCCTCTTGTGGGAGCAGTGACCAGTTGTTCCATTGCGTTAGAGTTTATAAATTCAAGGAACCATTGGGCGAGGGTGTTTGGGCTTGAGTAGTTTTCCCAGTCAATGTTTGGGTAGTTGAAGTCACCCAATAACATAGTGTTTGGAGAGACCTTCATATTCTCCAGTGTTCTCAGGAATGCCAAGTGGGGTTCCTGTAATAGGGAGGGTGTTGTGTAGCAGGCTACAAACTGAAAGACAGTTTTGCCCGCTGTTAGTTGCACATGGGTGGTTTCTGCAGTGCCACTAACCTGGAGGTGTAGGTATCTTTGAATATAGATACTCCCCCTCCTTTTGTGCTTTGGTCCAAGTTTTGGGGCCGAAACGCATGGTATGCATTATAACCTGGTAGTGCTGGGGTGCTCTCAGGAGCCTTGAACTAGGTTTCTGTTACTGCACAGACATCGATTTCCTCCATACTGAGGAGAGCCTCGAGTGTGTGCATCTTGAGGTTTAGACTTCTGGCATTGAGTAGCATTACCTTTAGTTTTTTTATCCTTGGGTTGTCTATGGAGGTGGGTTTGTCCTTTGAGCCTTGCCTAAAAAAGACACTATAAGGGTGGCAAGAGCCTTGGCCAGTATACGAAAGCCTAAGGGTGACAGGTGCAAGCCATCCCTAGCAAAGCAACTTGGCTTGTCGAGCATGTCATCCCAGGCTAACAGACACTGGGTCCCCTTTGAATGACACCAATACTTTAGCCAATTGTTGAAACTGATCATTTTGTCTTTATACTGTGGCATCATTCTTGGTGAGGGCAAGATGCTACTCAAGGTCAGGGTCATACCAGCCTGGGCTACATGGTCAGAGAGCTCCTCTATGTCTCTTCATGTAGTCCAGGGAGGTACGTCTCAGGTCATTCACACCAGCATGGATAATGACGGAGTCATACTTGTACTTGCTTTGGAGTGACCTGAGTGCTTGCGTTATGTGGCAGATCCTGGCACCCGACAGGCAGCTTACAGTGACCTTCTCCTTGTTCAGTCTGGTGAGCGGGACGTCAGTGTGCCGGACAATAGAGTCCCCTATAACAAGTGTATTTGGTGTGTTGTTTGGCCTTAAGGGCTGTGACTGTGAGGCACACTGATTTTGTGAGATATGTGATTCATGGGTATTGTTGATGGGTGGCTGTTGCTTGGATATCTGCTTAGGAGGTCTTTGCTGTTTAGGCAGATTTTTATTTAGAGCCTCTGAGTATGTTTTTGTGTGTTTATGTGTTGGGTATGCAGATGCAATAGGTCTGTGTGAGACTGGATTTGTGGTGTGGGTGGTTACCTTTTCCTCTTGACTGACTGTGCCAGTCTTGGGTTGAGAGAGCTCTGCTTCCAGTTTGGCTGTGTAACTGCATCTCTCACATGTATTAGAGTTTGCTGGAAGGAGGAGAGGGTTGTCTGTGTACATAAGGCAATTGTAACATTGCCTCAAAATTCCCAGATTCACCAGCTGGACTGGAGAGTAACCTTGAAACTGACCCTTGGACATATCAGATTAGTATAGGGAACTGTTTTTTTACTGATCAGATTAGGGAAGGGAACTGATTTTTCACTTGATCAGGAAGGACCAATCGGGAGCCTAATACTTATGAGAAGTCAAGGAGGGTGTAGTGCTTTAGTTAGTTAGTGTTTCCTTATAAGAGCTGAGCAAGTGCAGGGCTTTAAAAAGAGAATAGAGTGATTACTTTGAGAGTTTGAACAGTTCTAAGGGAAAAAGTGAAGAGCAGACTTTGTGGAGCCTGGAATAGTTTAAACCTGTTTAGGCGGCGCTGCCCGACGCTGCTCAGAGTGCAAAACCACGCAAAAAGAGAGTTGTAGGGTTTTAAGAGAGAGAGAGAGAGATCAAGGAGTTTAGAATTGACCCAAAATGGCCAATAAAACTACAGCTTCTAGGTAGTAACCACTCCTCCAGGGACAGGCAGGCTGTTCAGTGTTAACCACTTCCACTGGTGAACAGAGACTTCCCTTTAGCCCAAGCAAGCACTGGCCTTCTAGAAACTTCCAAACAGTTCAGAACAGCAAATCTGTAACTGAACTTTCTTAACTTTCAGAAAGTGGGAAAAAAGCAAGATTTTTTTGTTTTCTTTTTGTTGTAGTTTAAAGGTAGCAGAGATACACAAGCAGCAAAATAATCACAACAGTGCAATAAATGACCCCACACTTGAGTGCTAGGCCAAAATCAGGTAAAATGCAGTTTTTAGAGAAAAAAACGATTTTAAATTAAGTGCAACACAGGAAATGCAGTAAACAGGCTCTAGATGTGTTTGTTCCAAGTACTGTTACTATTACAGATATAAACTTTAGCAAGCCGGAAATAGGGTTACCACCTGTCCCACTTTGCGAGGGACAGTCCCTCTTTGGGCAGTTGTGTCCTGCCAAAAAATTGTAAAAATGGCAAATGTCCTGAGATTTTAGGACAAAATAATTTTGTATATTTTTTGTAATAGTTGCATAAAACAGTTATTATGAATCTGTTTCACCTAAATGTTATAAGAAACCGAATAAGCAACTAAAATGCTATAAGAATAAGCTTTTATTTAGGCAAAACGTTTAAGTTCTGTCCTTTGTACTGGCCGTGGGTATGTTTCAGCCTGCAAAATCTGGCATTTATACCAAAAATGTCCCACTTTGGGCATTTGAAAAGGTGGCAACCCTAGCCGGAAAATGCCAAAAAGTAGGTGGCAAAGCATTAAAACTTAACAAAAAAACAGAAGAAAATACTTAAAATCACAAAAGTGGCTCCTTTTCTTCTCTCAGCGTTTTCTCCCCTTGGTAGGTGCTTCAGCAACAACTAGCAAGCCTGAAAAGACACCAAAACCACGAGGCAGCCAGGTTTTAAGACAGAGAGATCAAGGAGTTTAGAATTGACCCAAAATGGCCAATAAAGCTACAGCTTCTAGGTGGTAACCACTCCTCCAGGGACAGGCAGGCTGTTCAGTGTTAACCACTCCCACTTGTGAACACAGAGACTTCCCTTTAGCCCAAGCAAGCACTGGCCTTCTAGAAACTTCCAAACAGTTCAGAACAGCAAATCTGTAACTGAACTTTCTTAACTTTCAGAAAGTGGGAAAAAAGCAAGATGTTTTTTTTTTTTTTCTTTTTGTTGTAGTTTAAAGGTAGCAGAGATATGCAAGCAGCAAAATAATCACAACAGTGCAATAAATAACCCCACACTTGAATGCTAGGCCAAAATCAGGTAAAATGCAGTTTTTAGAGAAAAAAACGATTTTAAATTAAGTGCAACACAGGCAATGATTCATTCTGTAATTTCTTTAAATGTCAGCAGTCTCACAGATAAATACAAAAAGGAAAGAGTAGTGAACTATATTAAAAATTGTAAAGTACAAATAGTTATGTTACAGGAGACATACTTCCAAACATGTGAATTTGATAAAGAATGTTTTTCAGGGTTGCTATTCAGCAGAACACCTGGGGCAAAGGTAAAGAGGAGTACTTCAGCTCCAATAGTGATAGAAAAGGATAAAAAGATAATAATGGCAGATTTGTAGTGCTAAGGAGCTACTGGCAAGGGAGAAGGATGACACTGGCATGTATTTATATTCCACCTAAAACTGCTATAATGGAGCTAAAGAAAATTCTGGGAAAAATAATCAGTTTTCAACAAGGAATATTACTTATAGGTGGAGAATGGACTGTGACTTGCAACAGCAAAGACATGTCTGAGGGGACCCTAAAGGGAAAGTATAACAAAGGATGATAGATTTTTTGAAGACATTTATGAAAATATTTGACATGGAAGATGTGAAGTCAGTAATAGGAGTTTGGAGTGAATTTACATATTATTCCCCAAGATAAAAAACTGGGCTAGGCTAGACAAAATTTATATTTCACAGGAACATGTCCATTTAATTGAAGGTTTTGATACACACCCAATAACTATTTCAGATCATGCTCCAATAATAACTAAAATAAAAACACAGGTAATGAAATAAAAATGAGACAATGGCATTCTCCCACCTATATGTTGAATAAATAGGAATTTAAGGAATGGATAGTGGAGATAATTCAGGAGCTATTATAGAGGATAGACTTTTCTTCTGAAAATATAGCTAGGGAGTGGGATAAAATTAAGGTAGAGTTTAAAAATAGGGTGGAAATAAGAGAAAGGGAGCTCTGGTTAAGAAGTAACAAGATTTATTTAGAAGGACTGACAAATGTGAAAGTATTGCAGAATAGGGGGGATCTCACAGAATAAGAAGAGGATCAACTGCAGAATGCTAAACAGAAAATAAGGGATTACCTCGATAATATGCACAAGTTTAAAAGTTTGCTGTTAAGCAACTGTTTTTTTGATAATAACAGTAGAACACAAAACCTTTTAGCACAATGACTCAGGCAACAAAAAGTAAAAAGGGCTGCTGCCAAGCTTAGAGAGCCTATAACAAGGAATGTAACAAGAGGTCCTGTAGAGGTATTAGAAATATTGTGGAAATTCTATATAAAGAAGAGAAATATGGAAATCAAGAAAATATACAAATGGAAATGTTTAAGAAAGAATTAAATATGCCAAAGTTATAGGTAGATGAGGCCCAGTTACTAATGGTTAGGATAGGAGGAGATGAGATAACAATTGTGATGTATAAACAATCTATAGGAACATCCCCAGGAATAGATGGTACTCTTGTGGACGTTTGGAAGCTAGGAGGTAAAAAACTGATAAAGATGTGGACGGTTTTGTTTAACAGTATTTTAAGAGGAGGAGAAGTACCAACATCCTGGAAGAAAGCAGTGGTAGCTGTAATATCTAAAGAGGGTAAAGATCATACCTCTCAACCTCTTAATGCAAAAAATCTGGGCAAAGCCTAAAATAATGGGGGGACAAAGGTCCAGAAATGGGGATGTATTTTAAATATATCTTTTATAAACTTAGAAAGCTGCTAAAATTACACAATTTGTGTTAGCATGCATTTTCTGAAAGATATGATGTCTGAAATTCAAATGTATTCCATTACTTAGTGACTTCAGTGATTTGCCAAAAAAACACAAGTTTATGGAAAACAGAGCAAAAATATGAGGCAAAAATCTGGACATTATTTGAAAATTTGGACAGTTGAGAGGTATGGTAAAGATCCAGATATAGCTTCATACAGGCCCATTTCAGTACTAAACCATGATTATAAAGTGTTTGTCTATAATGGCTAAAAAAATAACAAAACTAATGTCAAAACTGATAGATATGGATCAATGTGGTTTTGTGGAGGGGAGGCAAACATTTGACAACATTAACAGAACGTAGATGATCAGAGGAAAGCAAAATGCAAGAAAATACCATTATTGTTGGCGGGTCTTGGTGCAGAGAAAACATTTGCAGAGTAAACTGGGACTTTATGAGAAGGGTAATGTAAGCATTTGCATTTCCTTAAAAATTATAAGATTGATCAGGAGGACATACGAGGGATCAGAGGTGAAAAGTAAAGTGGGTGGGGTCCTCTCTGATAATTTCTGCTTGAGCAGAGGAACAGGCCATGGTGCCCTCCTTCCTCTTTGTTATTTGCATTATATATAGAACCTCTGGCAAAGAATATAAGGGACACAGAAATTGAAGGATATAATTGGTATGGGAGTCAAAAAAAGCTGGTGCTGTTTGCAGATTATATCATTTTATACCTGACAAAACCAGAAATAGACATTACAGTGTTGTGGAACATTTTGAGACAGTTTCAAATATTTTTGGGATGTAAAATGAATGAAGCTAAAACAAAGGCAATAGCAGTAAATTATGCACCCACACACAAATTGGTTCAGCAATATCCATATTTATGGGGGCTTGATAAAATGAAATATTTAGGAGTATGGATTAAAAATGATTCTGCTGTGGCAGCTAGTGATATGTGGAAAGAAACTAAACAAAAGATAATACAAAAAAAATAGACGCTTTGTTATATGGATATGGATAGTAAGATACAAGCAGTCAAAATGTCTTGGTCCCTTTAGTCTTATACAGAGGTCAGGCATATTGTTATCAACCAGAGGAGAAGTTGTGGCATCTTCTAAGCTATTACTGATGGATTTTCTGCACATCAGCAAGTCAAATGGCATCAGAAATACTCAGTCTAGGGATCTAAACCTGTTATGCAACATAAACAAAACAGTTTGGAGTGACAGGTATATCTCTCAGAAGATATGTTGTTGTGGAACAGACCCCCATCCACACACAACAAAGCTCATCCCTGTCCATTTTGAAGTGTGACTTAGATCTATGGATGGGAAACAAAAATTTAACTCAGGACTGCCCTCTGTACTACTGCTCGAAATAGGCAGCTTATAAATGCTTTATCCCATACATTGGTCTCCTCAAACTGTCTATGGTATGATCCCAGTTATTCTCATTAGGGGTGATATATAATTATTGACCATGGGATGAGTTAGGCCAGTCTGTAACGAAATGTGATAGGTTATTTTGAACATGAAAAGGGAAATTAGCTTAAAACAGCTCACAGTTGCAGCTAGCCAACACTCAACTATGAACCTAAGAAAGTAAAATAAGTGAGTGTCTAAGATAAGTAGTAACTGTCTTTAACATATGAAGCAAAAAGACTAAACAAATAATATTTGTAACCTGTTAAGGTGTAACTCAAACGATGAACTTGTATGCATGTGTATGTGTGTGTGTGTGTGTGTGTGTGTGTGTGTGTGTGTGTGTGTGTGTGTGTGTGTGCATGTGTCTGTCTATCAGTGTGCCATAATGACTGTGACAGGCCCTCTTTACCCTAGGGCCAGCAATCAAGGAGCCTCAATTCTCACCACTGATACCAGTGAGAAACAATCGGTTTTTACACACACACACACTCCTGGGAAGGGCTGGTACAGATTCACAACCTGTGCCCCCTTATGCCCGTTATGCCCAGACAATAAGGTAACAATGCTGCCACCAGCCAGTCACTGTCAGGCTCTTACAAAAGTACCCAATTATACTGAGTAAAATCAATAAGCATAAATGGTAGAGTGTAACCCAATCAGCAAGGCTTTTCAGAGTGGCTAAGGCATCACTAGAATAAGCACAAGTTCTCTCAAGATGTTAAAAGTAATCTCTAAAAGACCAGCCACAATGAAATGTATAACAACATTTAATAAATAGGCTAGAAGACATGAGATGATTAAATATTTAAGTGCAATAAGCAAAGTTTCAATCACAGGAGAAGCAAAAATAACACAGTTGGACAGATTCAAGCATATGCAGAAAAACAATACTTAGCTAATATTGTAATTCCTAACTCTCTAAAGAAGAACTGTTCCCTATCTAACCTAATTAATACAACAAGGCAAGATTAGATGCTGAGTTGCTTGCCTCCACAAGACAAGGTGAATATCTTCTCTCTTAACACTGATCTAACTGATCTGACTGTGATAACTGTCATAGATTTTTATATCAGGTTCCAAAGAAAACAAAACATAACAAGCTGATCTGTGAGTTCCATACCATCAGTGCTGGTTATAGAATTACATCACATTTGATCACATGACTCTGGTAGAGTAGAGGCTTAGAGTTTTTTCTAAGATCTGCCGCAGTATATGAAAATTATAGAATTTTTTGTTTTAAGTATAAATATTTAATCAGTTATAATAACACTGTTGACAGATTTTTTTAACATAAGCATCTGGACAAGTCAGTGTGATAATCAAATGACAGAAGGTTATCTACAAAACTATTTACAAAGCAGCTAACTATGCTGGCATATTTTACACATGTACTGCCCTATTCTCCCTATTACAGATGGCAATACCTCACATTGTCATAAGGACAATACTGTTCATTGCAAAATAGATAAGAAAACAGTAACTCTTTGCAAAGAAGAGTCAATAGAGTAACAGATGTGCCACAGTTATAAAATTGTCATGATTGCTGGCAGATGCCACAGACTTCTTTGCTAAAAAGATGTGAATGCTGAAAGGCAAAAAGGGAAGATTGAATTAACTCTTAATGGTGGTTCTGAATTCCCTAAAGAATGTCAGAATGGTGCCACGTACCCAGAGACCCGTGTTGAAAATGAAACTGCAGAAATATTGAAGAGATAGATGCTGGCTAATGTGATCAAATGGGTCACACACATGCGGACAATGATTAAAAAGGTTACCTAAGGGATGTTCAGGTTTGCAGAGTTTTGACAGTCATTATTAGCCTAGTATTAAGCTGCACAGTACCTACGGAAAATAATTGGAGATATTTCTTTACCTCTGAAGAATGTGGAGATTCAAGGAAATCATCTTCGAACAGGCACACATACAAGAAGAGACAGAAAAGTAATCCAATAAGTTTTTAATTATTTATATGCAGAAAGGTTTACTTCAGTATAACCAACCAATTTTCAGAGTGGTTTCTACAACTGCCATTTGACAATAGGCAATGTGCTAGATTCTCTAAGGAATTCCCAATATATACCTAGTTATCTGGATGATATCCTGTTTTAATTTTACAGTATATGATACGCTGGTAACAGTGGCAAATGGCAAACAGTACCTGGACAACCTGTGAAGAAACTGAAAACACTGCCATATGTGTTAGCATGTCTGGCAGGAGATTTGTGCATACTCTCAGATTAACTTGTATTGTATGCCAGCATGCCTAATTGTGAAAATGTAAATACGTTTTTAAAATGTTGAGTATTTCCCTGTTTAAACAGAATGTTTAAAGAATTTGCCAGTGTTTTGATACATTTCTAATTGCACATGTTTAAGAGGGAGATTCTAGAGTACTGTGGAGAATCACCTGAACAGTAGATTATGTCATTAGAATGTTCCTGGTTGCTAGGTGATTATCTGAACAGCTGACTGGCAGGAAAAAGAACTTTTTCAAACAGCTGACTGTTATTTTTAAAATAAGATAGTTGAGACTGTTAAGCCATGCAGTTAGTCAAGTACTGAGCAGTTTGTGAAAAACAGCAGTTTATGAAGAGTTGCAGTCAGTTACAGTGCTGTGCAGTGATACCTGAAGAAAGGAGAATTTACCAAAAACTGTAAGCCTACCTTTGCCCTGCTGTTATGTGTTAGATTAGATCAGGGACAGTATTTCCTAGTTAGACTAGGAAAGCTAAGTTAAGGCAGAGTTTTTCTAGAATGATGGACTTCTATCCTACAGTTTAATTTTACATTTCTGGTAATTGAATTCTGGTATTTATTGAAAGTTATTGATTTACATTCTTGTAATCATTTTACTTATTATTACATGTTTTTTCATTACATTCCATTGTGGCTGGAAATCAGTGTTTTTCTTTAGAGATTAGAGAGTGTTTATACCTGTTTGATTCTCCCCAGGTCACCTCAAAGGCCTGGCTGCTCTGGTCATAGCTATCATTTATTTTGATATTTAATTTTCATAATTGTACACCACTTTAGAAGGACATGAAGACATACTCTGATTGGTGGCAGCATTACTGTATTATTTTGGGTAAGGGACACAGCTGAAAATCTGTTTTCAGGCTTTCCCAGAAGTGTTTGGATGTGTGAGATTTAAATTTACTTTGAGTGTGAGTGTATCAGAGGTCTTAAACTGGGACACATTGCTCTGAAGTGTGTAATAAGGAGTTATATTAGGGGTGGACAGAAGTATGCAGTCCATTCCCAGATTACTGAGTGTGTTCCTGTTGTGCTGTTAGGGGAAATTGTGAAATATTACTCCTGTTTAAGTGACAGTCTCACATTGGAGTCAGTAGTGAGGATTGAAGCTCCTTAGTTACTGACCCAGGATAGTAAGGGATGTCACATTAATTTTTGGCAGTCCAGTGGGATATTAGCTGGATGTCACACATCCTATGAAGAGTCCAAGTCAAAGTAAATGAGAAGGGACATCAAGCAAAGATAAATGTAAATTTTGAAAGATTAAATTTCAGATTATGAGCATAAGCCTGACAATGGATTATACAACTTGCAATATAGGAGCAAGGTCGTGCTGAAGGTACATGGGCCTTAGAAGATTTTCTGATGCAGATCCTACATAAGGCTCATAAGATAACTACCATACTAGTAAGATCACTACCACAAGTTTTTACCAAACCTCACAAAACTATTCCAGCCATTAAATTTGCTTCTATAGAATGGTTTTGTTTCAAAACAGATGGAAGATAGTGAGCACTCCTTCAAGAAAAGGACGAAAATAATCAAGTTGGATGAAGTGCTTACTAACTTTGACCCACATTCATGTATTAGGTTAACATGCGATGCCTCAGTGTACAGTAAGTACTGTTGCTGTTTTGTCACATAAGCTCCAACATAATACGGAGTGACCAGCTAAATTTGCTTCAAGGTCACTGACTAAAGATCAATGGAAATATGACCAGATCAATTAAAAAGCCCTTAGGGTGATCTGGGGAGTACAGAAATTGAATTGCCACCCATAGTGGAAAGATTTATGCTACTTATGGATCATCAGCTGTTGTTGCCAACTTCAGCAATGCCTCTCAACTGTCCAGATATTCTCCTCATATTTTTGGTCTGTTCTTCATAAAATTTGTGGTTTTCTTGCAAATCACTGGGGAGATTTGAGCATTGAAGTCACTAAATAATAGCATACATTTGAGTTCCAAGCTTCATATCCTATGGGAAATGCATGTTAACACAAACCCTGTTCTACAACTTTCTAAGTTTATAAGAGCAATGTTTACAATCTGTCATATTTTTGGGCCTTTATCCCCCCATTATGTCTGGCTTTGTCCAGACATCTAGCACTAGAAAGTTGAGAGGTATGATTTCAGCCCAAGAAAGAATATCTAGAATTATGGCGGATAGGTTACACAGCTGATGCCCATTTTTAGGATGACACTTATATGATACTGAACATGAAAGAAGTGGTTGGCTCAATGGAGTAGAGTGATGAAGACTTGACTGCACTAGAGGACCTAGGATCATTTACCTTTCCAGGCACTAGAGGAGCTAATGGTGGCAGGAAAAGGAATAATGTGGCAATTGCCTGTTTATGTTTCTAATAGAAAGATGAGGAGGATGTGCTGGTGAGTGTGCTGTTACCATATTGTCAGTCGTTAAACCAGACATCAGAAAGATCAGCATAAGCTAGGTAGACACATGGGTAGGACCACAGATGCATCACCATAGACTTTAAATGGTTCTTTCATAGTGTCTTACTGTATGCTGACATGAAGTTCTTGAAAAAACAATATGCCTAGTATGAAAAAAAAACATAGCAAAAAAGTAAAAACCTAGGGGGAATTCATAAAGTTTACTACGAAATGTACACTATGTGTACACTTTATGTAACCTCCTGAGTGAATAGGCAGCAAAAGGATTGTGGTAGGGCTGTTTCTGAATTCAGAAAAGTTACCTCAAGGTGTACACATAGTATACACATCAGGTTAACCTTTATGACCCCCCAGCCGTCCCAACCATGTATGAGGGCACCACAACAAACATACTCGACCCTCAGTCCAAGGAAAGTGAATGGATCATAAGGTCATCCTAGGAGTAGCAAATAGGTCAACAAAGTGATCAGAGGAGGCTCAATGATCAGAAATGGACCTGATTGAAAACAAACTTGCCTGTGTGGGAATCAATCAATATGGCATTACTGTGTGATTGCTTTGCTGCAGTTACCAGTGATGAATGTTTATATACAGAAAGAAATTAGAAATAGTCCAGTATTAACAGGAGGGCATATGCCAGTTATAAAAGTATCACCTAAAAGTAATAATTTGCTCACAGGCAGGAACAGTTATCCTGAAATCAGGAAAGTTTACTCTGTGGATCCAGAATGGTATTTCTGGTCAAACTACTTCCAAAGTCTTAGATCTCATACATGAGGGACACATAGCATTGTTAAAATGTAGATCTCTCTCTCTAAAGTTTCATCTTATCTCCTGGCATCTATTAGGAGATTGGATACATAGGCAAAATCTGCATTAAATGTTAAGTAGTCCAACAATGCACCAACATCAACACTGTTGTTTCCTTGAGAATAGCCAGCTATACCATGATAATGTATTCATATTGTCTCTTTGGCTTGCAGTAATCTGTAGTGCTCTTAATGCATAAGCTACCTGTAATCTGCATTGAATCAACAAATGAAACAATTAGGTCAGTTTAATACCAATGTTTGCAAGAAATGGTTTGTCTGAACAATCTATTATGCTCCACAATTCACATTAGAAAAATCCAAAGTATTCAGGAAGTAAAATGGAATTAAACACATCAGCACTCTACTACAAACGGACTGGCTAAAAGCAATTATTTTTTAGTTTTACTTACTGGGCTTGTCCCACTAGGTCTATGCCCTATTTTCAGAGGAGACCTGAAATGGTTTTTGTACTGACTTTGGGGATAATTTTGTCAGGACACTGGGGAAAGTCCAACGTTTTTTCCATTTTCTGTGAAGAGTAGAGAATGTGTTTGTGGTGAAGGAAAGTGGAGACAGCAGTGTTTGGATGATGGTATGGGTCATACAAGGGGATGGCATAATGGTTAAGGTGTTTAAGCCCCAGACAAGAGGTACAGGGTTTAATTTTCACTGAGGGAAATTGGCTAGAGTTAAAATGGCCCACAAGACCAGCTAGCCTAGTACTTACCTATTAATGTTATCAATAACAGTGGAACTGAATCCTGAGGGGCTGTCATATGAAGACTGGAAGTGCTTATCTAAAGCAGAAGACAGAGATCCAAATATTTCACAAAATTCTGCAAATGTGTGTGTGCATTTTTGTTTTATAGTGACATGCAACTTGTGGCATGCCTACTGCAGACATTTATCTATGACTCCTGACCTGCTTTTACTGGCATTCATTTGCTTCTCATTATGATGTCATTAGACACTGCATCTTCATTTACATGACATCATTCAGTCAATGCCACACTCCTGTTCCCACAATGCTTTCCTCGCTGCTCAGTAATACTCGCTGGTAGTATCGCAACATGCGTGTGTATACTCATTTCCACGTAACAGTACGTTATATATTATACAAATTGACAATGAATACCAGCCTCTGTGACTCAGTAACAATTTGTTTGGGTAATTGTGTTTACCTTTTGAGGGTGTTACTGCTATACATTAGAGATTAATTCATTTAGAGGATGAGATGTATTTTTTATATGGCACCGGAAATAAAGTCAGTATAAATATGATTTTGTTATTATAGCACCCATGAGTAACTGCATAATGTAAATGTTTGGGATTAAAAGAAGGAAGAGAAGTAAAAAGTACAGTTTAAGTCATCAAATGTAATTGAAAACATGTTGTTGAAAATATATGCTTATTTATGTGATCAAATATTTTCTGTGAATAAAATTAGGGACCCTGATGGATTTTTAACTAGTGTCTAGTTTTTGAATGTGGAATTAAAATGAAAAAAATGATAACTTATGCAATTTTGGGATTAAATTGTGCAGATAATTACTTTGACCAGTCACAAATTATTATTTTTGTGGTGAAGTAGGGCATATTTGAAAGACTATATTAAGAGCAGATGTGGGGAAAGGGCCATGTTAAAAGGAATTATGTTGCTAAATGTACAAAATATAATCTAATTAGCAAATTTATGTGTAATTTTTAATGTATATTATATGTTCATGTATATTACCAAATGTTTGTAATATGCTGGATTTTATCTCTCTGGGCCTCCACTGAAAATGTTTTTTGACTAAACCCAGTTGTTGAAACCTGCTAAACAAAATCAAAATAAAATAGAAATAAGTAATATAAAATAAAAAGTAAGGCTACTTCTAGCTGAACTGTCCAGAGCTGCAAGATAAAAAAGTGAGAATATGTTGGAAGAAGAAACTGCCAATAATGTACAGGTTAATAAACATTCTGAATATTTGCATCATGGAAAAATGGTTAATAATTGGGCAGACACAGAAGATACAGTGGATGAGACTATAGTACACCAAGAACAATTCCAAAAGGGAGACATTATTTGGGAATGGAAAGTTTTGATGTAAAGCTTGATAATAAGATTTTCATTCTTCAAAAAGAGACACAAAACAATGAAAATAGAAATATTGTCTGGGGACTTTGTGGGCATTATTAGCAAAAGGGTATGATTTAGAAAAAAAATTTTAAAAATGTTAAAAAGAGAAACCAAAGAAGTAGTGATGGGTAGAACACTCCTGACACTGAGTTTCTGTTTTGTGCTGGTTATTAAACAAGACACTGATGTGTGCTTCTTCTAGGATGTTATAAATATTTTCCAAAAAGAGAGGTTTGAAATTTTATAAGGAGGGAAGGTAGTCTGGTCAGCTGGAACAATGGAATGTTCAAGTGTGGTAGTACTGTTTCAAAACAAACAGAAATATACACTTAATCTGTGAAATTATGCTGTTGTTAGACTGGCACGAGTTTTAGTATGCGATTGCTTAAATAAGAAAATTAATTTGTGAATATGTTGGGTATGAATACCGGAGACTAAGTGATGATTGTGTGAAGAATGACTAAAAAAGATATTATGAAGTATAGAGCTGTTGATACAAGAGTCAAAGAATATAAGTTATGAAGGAGATATAGAGCAAGATAAGAGATGGGTATATTGGACTTCATATGTAGACTAGAATTTTCAGTGAAGTTTGACACAGGATATAAGGTGAAGGAAAAGAGAAGTTACTCACATAAATGTTGTACTGCTGAAGAAGTGATTAATAGTGTTTTTTTTTTTTTTTACTGGGGAAGATATTGAGGTTTGCGAAATTTATTAGCAGATAGTTACAAGGTATTTCAGTAATTTACCAAAAATGTTAAGGTTTCTATGTGGCTTTCAGTAAGAGTGAGATGATTAAGATAGATAAGATTTTATTTCTAAGTTCCTGCCTTGTGGTACAGAGGGCTAAAGTCCTTACTGTGCCCCAAATGACCCATGTTCAACTTTTAGCATGGGCACTAGACAGTTTAGGTGATGGTGGATGGGAGTTAGAAGCCTATGTTGGCTCACCTATTTTGGGAGGAGGAAGCAACCTTGATTTGCTGTAATAGCAACATTAAGAGCCTAGTGTGCTCAATGCTACAGGCAGTACACCTCTTGGTCAGGAGGTTGTACATGTATGGAAACGTGCATACAACATCTGAAAGCAACAGTTGTGGAGCTTGTAAGCTTGTCTTGGGGTGGTGGGGTTAGGATGCACTCCCTGGCAGAGAATCACACTGGTTCAATGTCTTTGATCTCCTCAACATCCCCAGATGTGGGTCGGGTTGAGCCTGAGTGAGCAAGGACAGAAGAGGAGACAGCAGCAGCTGATGGTCAGTTGTGAGAAGTAAAACATGTATTTCAAAGTATTTAGATTATTTAGAAGGAAAAACTTGGGAAGAATATAAAAAATTGTATAATTAAGAAGGAGTGAAACTTATTTTGAAGTGGTTCTATATAACTGAAAATTGATATAGTTGTATGATTTCATTTTGGAGACATTTTGCTCATGTGGGTCTTTTTGGAAAGCATAATTTAACTTGTAGCTTTTTCACATTTTGTTTTCACTTGTATTTATTATTTAAGTTTTAGATATGATAGTTAATTGATGAATATTAATAAAATGCCCCTACACTCTTTATAAATACTACAAGATCATCTATAACCACATGAACTACCACCGCAAAAAGATAGAGTAGATTATGGTTTAATGTCACATCAGAAAAATGCCACCTCCAGAGTGTAACACTTCACCCAATGCTGTACTGCACTATCAGTACAGCAACATAAATTCTAGAATGTGGTGAGGAAACTGAACCTGTAGTCTTCTAATTTTTCTGATTTTGATGGTGAATATACTTCATAATGAGCTACTGACAAATGAGTCCCTATTATTCCATCGAACAGCCACATTGTCGAAAGGCATTTAATCAAAAATGCCATTCATCAAACTGTTCTGACTGAGATCACATTCTGATAAGGATCAGGAAATTTGCCCTTTCCGCACTGTAGTGCAATCTTGGAGCTAGTATATATAATTAGTGAGGGTGTGGGAGGGTTTGATGAACGGCATTTCCAATGAAATGCCATTTGACAATGTGGCCATTGGATGAAAGAATATAGATCCCTGGCAAATACTGTAAGTAAGTATGTGAACGCTATCAGCCTTGATAGTAAGCCACTGCAATACAAGACAAATAATCTTTTTACTCTCAGCAGTGCCACGCATAAATCCATCAACACTTCACCAGCAATTTATTCTGGAACAGAAGTCTGTACTCTAGACTGAACATGGTAAAACCAAATGTGTGCAAATCATGTGCAACATGCAGTTTCAATAAATGAATGAGAAATGACTCTGGTGCTTCAACACCGAATAACAATTCCTAAACAAAGACTGCAAAAATTAGAAATCTCGATATGACCAAACTGTTTCCATGTTTGGGCCTCTGATTTATATTACTGATAAGGGACACAGTACATTCTTTCAGTATCTGCATTGCCATAAGCTGAAGCATAAACTAGTGTCCCCATTTCTCTTCATAACATTTGCAAATTCTATACTGCTAAAAAGTTAATTATCAGACAATGCCACTTAAAGAGACAATACAATCTAAAAATTCAACTCAGTTTTTTTCAGTGATTGCATGAAAATTAGCAGAGTTCATGATCCACTTTGATTAAGCATGTATCAAAAGCAGAAACATTTTTGTGAGAAATGGGCTAGCTTAATTCACAGGTAGTCTAAACCATGTATTTTTTTTTAAATATTTTTGGTCCCCTCAGATCCATTTATAACTGCCCGGCTCCCAGTGACCCAGGTCCACACCAGATCTTCCAACAATGTCATACTCCCTGGACTTGCTCCAGTGTTGCTGGTCATTGATCTTAAGGGTGGGCTTGGAATTTGACTGAATGTGTCATTGGTAAATTAATTTCCATTCAAATGGTGTACATCAGTGGAGTTGCAACTGTAATGTTGTTTTCTTGCCTGTTTGTTAAATGCTACTTTACTTTCCATTCGCCATTGTGCCCAGGCCATGACTGAAAATGGTCTCTAGACCAGTTCACCTACCCAGTTAACAAACATAACCAAGTAAATAAATATGTATGCATGATACATGAAGTACTTTAAAATCACAGGTTTAGGGAATGAGTTGTCATGAGCCAGTTTTCCTAACCTAACAGTGCAAGATATTTTATGTATTGTACAAAACAGAACCATGCATGTTCAATTTGTCATTTTTTTGGTAGTTTTATGTTAGAACAGTGTTTCCCACTGACTTAAGTGGGTTTGCCTAAGTTCTATCTGAGCAGGTCTCCAGGCGGTTTGCATAGATTTATTGAATCAAGTGCTTTGTGGTGATCTTGTCATACAGTTCTGAAGTAACAGCTACCATTTTTGTCATAACTGGGTAATACTATGATTTGTTAGTTTAATTAAGCATCTCATCATCCTTTAAATTAGTTTAGATGAGGTCCGAATGGAGAGATGATAAAATCAGCAAGCAAAGGAGAGTGTTATTGCTGGAAGTGAATTCATCCTCATGTCTTGGTGACTACTCTCACAAGGTGGAACCTGTTTTTTATAAAATGTCCCCAAGGCAATATTGATATATATAGACTGTATTTTATATAGCATATATCACAGACAGAAGTAGGTTAAAAATGAAAAATACAGTTGCGTACACAAGTTCCAGGATAAAAAAGTACCCAGTCCTGATAGGCGCACTGGTGCAGAACTGGAAAAAATTACATTATTGAATCCTCAAGACATGGAAACATTCCTACAATGGGGTTAGGCCAGGTTCAGGGGAAGAAAGTAATACTCCACAAAAATCACAAAAACTGATAGGCCAAAAAAGAGCCATAAAGATGGATTGTTACTGTTATGCAAGAAGCCCAGAATTTCCATACAGAAGATAAACAAGGAGAGAAAAATACCCGCACAAGAAAAACTGTCAAAAGTTTCAAATGCAAACGTGTGTCCATTAATACAACAGATTGATGAAAAATATGATATAGACAAGGAAGCATTGGGCCATTTGGAAAAAGGAGCTACTAAGGAAGTGCAAAAGTATAAAGAACAAAATCTAGAGATTTTTGAAAGTTATAAAAAAGAAATATGGACATGTGAAAGAAACAGAGATCTGATATGGTGCAATATTTATGCAAAGGAGAAAGCCAGATTAATCAATATAATAAAGCAGCCCCAAAGATATTTGAATAGAAATACAAGCAAATGCACTCAGATATGGGAAATTTCACAATACAAAAAATAAGGTCATAAAGGGGGGACGGAAAACAAAATATTAGTAAAGTAGAACTTAAAAAATGAAGCTAAAGTTATGGAATACCTGTGAAGTGAAAGATTTAGTGTAGCAAGTCTAACACATGTTATCTCACAACATGATGGAACAGTAAGTCCCTCAAGTAAGGAAAAAGTAACAGTAGGAGCAGGAGACATATGAAGAAGAAATATGGACATGGGAAAATAAAAGATATTTAATATAGTGCAATATTTATGCAAAGCAGAAAGCAAAACTAATCAATACAAAAATAGCAGCACCAAAGATATTTGAAGAGAAATACAGAGAAAGGCATCATGATATGGAAAAGTTTGCAATACAAAAAATAAAGAAACAAAGAGGGAAAGCAGATAGGAGGATTAGTAATGGAGAAGTTAAAGAAAAAGAAAGTGACTTTATGGATTACCTGCGAAGTGAAGGATTTAGTGTAGAAAATCTAACCCTGATGACATCACAGCAGGATAGAATAATGAATCCACAAATTAAGGAGAAACCAGTGGAGCAGGAAACATCTGATCAGGTGCCATATTTTATTTATTTATTTGATGTTTGTTTACCAGGAAAGTCTGGCATGATAAAAGCAACGTACAGTATCAGAACAGATCAGGATCTATTGTACACTATTGCAAATAATAAACTAAGATATCAGCACATGTAGAAAAAAAAGGAAAAGTGCAAAATAAGCAGTTTACTGATGACCCAAAAAAGTCATATAGAGGACTGGGAAATGAGACAAAAGGAATAGAAACACTACCAAAAAAAGAAGAAATATACACATTTTAGAGAAACATCTATGAAGATCCTATGGAATATAATAAAGATGCTGACTAGGTAGAAGAAGTAAAAGAAAGAATAAGAAGTTCAAATGTACAGGATATGAAATGGGATGAAGTAATGGCCAGAGAAATTGAAACAAAATTAAGAAAAGCTCCTAAATGAAAACCCCCAGGCCCAGATGCGATACCTAACTTCTAGCTAAAAGTATTAACATCTTTACATAAAGATTTTGCCATGAGTAAGAACTATTTATATGCATACCTCGTACAAACGCCAGCCTGGTTAATAACAGGAAAAACAGTACTCCCCCTTAAAAGTGAACCTACAAGCCACCTAAAAATTAAAGACCAATAATTTGTTTTCTGACGATGTATAAACTATACACTAGAAATGATACTGACAGAGTTTATAGTCATTTCAAAGAAAACTCAAACACGGCAATACAACAAAAGGGTAACAAAAGAAAGTCATATGACTGATCATTTGTTGTTAAATAAAGTCATAATGGAAAACTGTAAAAAATGGAATCTAAGTATGACATGGATAGGATGGTATTGATATTACCAGCTGTAAGAACCGTGAGAGTACCCTGGCTGCTACACTGTATAAGAAACCAGTTAAATGTAAGTCATACTTGCATAGGAGTAGTATGCACCTGCATGTTATCTTCAATAACGTTGTGAAAAATTAAATGATGCGATTGGCTAGACTCGGTACATCTCACCTAGTTATGAATAGTCAGTTGGATAGTATGGCCACTGACTTTAAGAACAGGGATTATGCTACCCAAACTGTAGATAATATATGTGATGAGGTTAGACAATTACATTCAACTTTAGCTAGACTCACATTTTTTACCACCTACCATAGGACTGATAAAAACTTGAATGTTCATTCCAAAACCCCTAGATGCATCCTAATGTATAATAAGAACACAAATCAAGTACGAGTTACATTTAACTGGTTTCTTCTTTACAGAAATTATATTGCAATTATACAGCCAAACTGGAGGCTAAGCTCTCTCAACCAAAGAGTGGATCAAACAGTCAAGAGGAGAAGGGAAATACTTGCATCACACCACCAGTCTCACATAGACCCATTAAATCAGCACCGGCAAAAAATACACATAAATACACAAAAACATACTCGGAGTCTCTAAATAAAAATCTGCAAAAGCAACAGAGACCTCCAAGCAACATCCACCCTTCAACACAAACCATGAAACACATACTTCACAAAACCAGTGTGCCACACAATCACAGCCCGTAAGGCAACATAACATACCCAACATACTTGTAATAGGTGACTCTATAGTCAGGCACACTGATGTCCAACTCACTAGGCTGAATAAGGAGAAAGTTACTGTTAGCTGCCTGCTGGGTGCCAGGATCCGCCACATAACACAAGCACTCAGGTCACTATGGAACAAGTACAAATGCGACTCTGTCATTGTCCATGTTGGTGTGAGTAACCTGAGCCATACCTCCCTGGACTACATGAAAACAGAAATGGAAGACCTCTCTGATCACATGGCCCAGGACGGTATGACCCTGACCCTGAGTAGCATCCTGCCCTTACAAAGAATGATACCATGGTATGAAGAAAAAATTATCAATTTCAACAATTGGCTAAGTTTCTGGTGTCATTCAAAGGGGATCCAGTGTCTGTCCACCTGGGATGACATGCTCGACAAGCCATGCTGCTTCACTAGAGATGGCTTGCACCTGTCAGGCAAGGCTCAAAAGACAAACCCACTGCCATAAATAGCAAAAGTAACAAAAAGCTGAGAGCAATGCTACTCAGTGCCAGAAGTCTAAACCTCAAAATGCATGCACTCGAGGCACTCCTCAGTATGGAGAAAATTGATATATGTGCAGTAACAGAAACCTGGTTTAAAGCTCCAGAGAGCACCCCAGCACTACCAGGCTACAACTCATACCATACATTTTGGCCACAGAACCTGGACCAAAATGCAAAAGGTGGGGCGTATCCATATTCATCAAGGATACCCACACCTCCAGGTTAGTGGCACAGTATGATGCTTCAGAGATCATCCACATGCAACTAACAATGGGAAAACTGCAATTCAAATTGTAGCTTGCTACAGATCACCCAGCATGTCCCATGACCCGCATTCTGCATTTCTGGAAACACTGGGAAACATAAAGGTCCTACCAAACACCCTAAACCTGGTGGATTACTTTGAAACAGTTACCAAGGCTATAGACGAGGGAAAGGTGGTACACACAAATTACCCAAACATTAACTGGGAGAATTACTAAAGTACTAACTCCCTTGCCCAACATTTCCTAGAATTTATAAACTCAAACACCCTGGATCAACTGGTCAACACTTCCACCAGAGGTGACAGCATATTGTGCCTGGTCATCACCAACATGGGCAACCGGTGTTCCACAACGGAGGTCAACCCCTCGCTGGTTAGATCTGACCATAAACAAATCACTTTGGATATCCACATTCCTCCCCCACCCCGAACAAGGAAACCCCTGTGAAAAACTTTTCAAAAGCAAACTTCACGTTACTCAAGACCAAGGTGGAAAGTTTCAAAGCCCCCATGCTATAGGATAACACTTTCCAAGCTGCAAAATCTTTACTAATGCATTCTATGGGCACCTACAAGAATGCATGGATCATGCTATCCAAGCAAAACCAAGACTCACTCCTCCAAGAAAAGGAAACCAGTCTGGTGGACCTCTGCCATAAACAAGCTATACAATAGAAGGAGGAAACTAGTACAGAAAAGAGTAAAATCCCAAGAAGGAAGACATCCCTGATCAGTAAGAACCTATGATCCCTCATAAAATCATCTAAGGTGAACTTCGAAAGAAAAATTGCCAAGGACTCCAAAGATAACCACAAGGCATTCTTTAACTATGTCAATAATCTAAGTGGCAATGCTCAGATCTGCTCAGAATTAGTGCAGAATGGCACAAAATACACTGAACTGACCAATATCGCCAACATCCTGGCAGACAGATTCAGTGCAAACTTCACCCCCCCCTCTCACCCCCAAAAGTGCCCATAACCATACCAGAAGAATGTAGAGCCCCTGAAATCACAGACACTCAGGTTAAAACAGCCCTCTCCAAAGCCAAAAATACAGCATCAATGGTACCGGACGGTGTCCCAGGCTGCATCCTACACAAGCTCAAAGACAAACTAACCCCTCACCTAAACACACTGTTCAAACTCAGCCTCTCCACAGGCTATGTACCCATAGAATGGTGCACAGCAATGGTTATTTCACTCTACAAAGGTTGTGCCACAACAGACCCCAGGAACTATTACCCTATAAGCCTGACTAGCTTGGTCTGCAAGGCTATGGAGTGCATCATCATGGAACTCATTAACAGAGACATTGGGAACCTCCAAACACTGGACCCTACCCAGTTCGGCTTTGTTAAGGGCAGATCACTCCTAAACCTGGTGGATTTCTCTGAAACAGTTATCAAGGCTATAGACGAGGGAAAGGTGGTACACACAGCCTACCTAGACCTCGCAAAGGCCTTCAACACCATTCCCTATTCTGGTATTATAGGCAAGCTCACCAGCCTGAACATAAACCCCTACATCACAAGATGGGTTGCCAACTGGCTCATGGACAGAACCCACATGGTGAGAGTTGTGGGAGCTAGGTCCGACTCTAAACCGGTTACAAGTGGCATTCCCCAGGGCTCAGTACTAGGACCCCTCCTTTTGGCATATACTTCACAGAGGTACAGACAAGCACAGGAGGACTATGGCTGACCAAGTTCACAGACAACTGAAAACTAGGGGCTATAATTGACTCTCCGGCTGACACAGACATCCTCTAAAAGGGTCTCACTGAGACGGATACCTGGTGTCAAAATCATGGACTCAAGCTAAATGCCAAAAAGTGCATAGTCATCCCCTTTGGAAAAAACAAAGTACCCACAAACTACCACATAGGTGGTAGTCCCATAAATACGGAAAACATAATAAGGGATCTGGGGACCCAAGTAGATAGTAATCTCTCCTTTGATAATTACATTGCCAAAGTGGTTAGAAAATCCTTCTATGTGGCCCACCTAATCACAAAAGGGTTCGCATCCAGATCAAAAGAGGTCATTGTGCCCCTCTACTCATCACTCATCAGACCCATCATAGAGTACAATGCCCCATTTGGGATGTACCTTACAAGACACCTGCAACAGCTGGAAAGACCACAGAAGTACCTCACCAAGAGGATCATTTGCCTCAAACAGATGCCCTATGCAGCTCGACTGAAGAAACTCCAGCTGTACTTGGTTGTACACTACCTACTCAGAGGTGATCTCTGCCTGACATACAAGGCCATGTCCAACCCAGAATTGATGGACATGCTCCACCTAAAGAAAACCTTATCCCCTCGAGCCACATGCTCTAGTGATCTAAACCTCACCACACCAATAAATAGGACATGCTGAAGGGATAGATTCCTGTCCCAGAGACTTCCCATGCTTTGGAACAAGATTCCAATCTACATTAAGCAGAGCTCCTCGTTAACACTATTCAAGAAAAACCTTGACAAGTGGATGGGAAACAGAAAGTTTATCTCAGGGATCACTTCAGTGGCTCTGCTGGGACAGAGGCACAGGGAACTAATCTAAGTGGGCGGCGGAAGATAACACATTCTGGCTAGGCTTATAAATGCGTTCAGGCAGATAGCCTAGTACCTACCTATGAACCTAAATGTATTACTGATAAACACAGGCATATTTTACAAGATGTACCTGAGTTACAATCAATAATTTCTAACAAACCATCTTTTGGTTATAAGAGATGCCATAACTTGAAGCAGTTACTTTGTTATAAAGAACAACCTTAGGCTACAATGCACCTCAGGACTACTAGGAAGGGCACTTTTAGATGTGGGAAATGTGTGTATCACAAGTATATATCCTGTTAATGGCCAACAGTTTGAGCTAAAGGCATCAGAGAATTGTGACACAAAAAATATAGTTTATCTAGCTTTGTGTGAACACTGAGAGCCATACTACGTGGGCAAGACTAACTTAAAAACTTAAACAGTGTATTGCCAGCCACCTCTCTGAGATTAAGAAGCAAGTAATTACTAATGCTCTGTACAGCCATAAAGCAGATAAGGGCCATGAACATGAGTTTAAATTTTGTATATGGCTGGTACTTTATGAACCACTACGTGGTGGAAATATAACATAAAACACTGAGCTGAATTAATTTTTCTGGATACGGAGGCTGAGACCACATGTACCCGTGAATTAAAAATGGTAGTATTTGTCCAAAACCATTAGTTAAAGATTTTCATATGAAAGTCTAAATTTAATGTTTTTAAATTTTATATATATATATATATATATATATATATATATATATATATATATATATATATATATATATATATATATATATTATTTGTTACATATTTTAATACATACATTCATTTCTAATACTTTCAGCTATTATATGTATTTTTACCTTTATCATGTAACTTTTTTCAACGTGACTTGGTATCCTGATTATGTGACTGTAACTGATGGTATTTAAATGATTACTATCACTGTAAATAGACTACCTGAAGATGCTTTGCATAGGCGAAAGTTTTAACTAGCAATGGAATCAATTGTATGTTTACTGAGCTTTACATGTTTTACTGAGCTTTACATGTTTCTCAGTGTTTTTTGTTGTTTCTATATAAAAGAATTTGAGCAAGAGGGATTGTATAAATATTTGGGAATTGATGAAGGATCAACAATAAAACACGAACAAATGTGAATAAAGCTTTAAGGAATATTTTAGAAAACTAAAATTAATACTGAAAACAGTTCTAACATCTAGGAATAAAGTCCAAGCTATAAACCAGTTTGTTCTTCCTGTCCTAACTTACAGTTTTGGAGTGACTGATTGGTCCCAAAAATTGGATCAGTTGGACAGGAAAACAAGAAAAATGCTTCATGTTTATCAAAGGATTTATTAAAATCAGTGTATAACAAGATTTTATATTCCCCATTCTGAAGAAAGTATGCGCCTCCTTGAAATTGATTACATGAATAGATCTGCAATTGTCGGACTGCATACATATCTGCTGACCTCACAAGACCCAAACATAGTGAAAGTCTTGAAACATGATGAGAAGAAGTCTAAGATGACTTCCCTGCTTAGTTTAGCAGAAGCATATCAGCGTCAAGCAGGAATGGAAATCAAACCAGAAGTAGATAAAAATCAGGCAGCAACTGGATGTGCCAAAAAAAAAAAAAGAATATAAGGCGAAGGATCAGATAAGAAGGCAAGAGATGTGAAAAATGCATAAATATAGTTGCAAGTATAGAAAACTCTTGGAACAAGCTCATATCAATAGGGACTGAATGCTGGAATGGTTATGGAGAGGTGAATTAGAACCAAAAGACGAAAGGTTAATGTTGGTGACCCAGGATAGTGGACTACGTGCACATTGGTTTAGAAAGCCCACTGAACATGTGGGAGAAACAGACAAGTGCAGGTTTTGTAAAACAGAATTGGAAACAGTTGCACATCTTGTTGCTAGGTGCGATACACTAATGGCAGAAGGACTGTTTACTGAAAGGCATAATAATGTGGCAAGACTGTTGCACTGGGGATTGTGCAAACATTATAATATTGAAGTAGTTGAAAAACACTGGAAGCATGAGCCACAAAGCATTATATAAAGTTTATATCACTTGGGATCACCTATTACCAACAGTCCAAAAATAGATGTGAGAAAACCAGATAGAATAGTCCATGCAAAAGGAGCATTGATAACTGAAATTGCTATACCCACTGACTATAGTGCCTTTTGTACAGAGAGACGCAAAGTCATAAAATACCAGGATTTACAAGCAGAAACAAGGACAATGAGGAAGAAGGATACCCAGATAGTTCCAAAAGTAGTAAGAGCAATGAGTCATAAAAAACAATTTGCAATCATACTTAGATATCTTATCGATACATGTAACTCCATGTGAATTGAAGGAGTCATTTCTAGGCACATTGCAGGTGCTGCAAAGAGCACTTCTGGCTAACATCAAAGACTGAAACAATACTAATTTCATGAACTTTAATCATACTTTGACTTATGAATAGGGTCCATCCCCATCATGTTATTAAAAACCAAAAGACTTAGAGAAAATAAAAAAAATTAGATAATCAGAATCAGGTCCATTTTGCTGGTAATGCCATTTTGTCATCGGATAGTTGCAATTAATATTTTTTTTCTGACTTTTTGTTATTTTAGCCTTTTTGTTCTAAGAAAAATGAATTTCATTCCTGAATAATGGCTGATTTTGAAAGGCAGTATTATCTTGTGTTTTGTGTGTGTGTGTGTGTGTGTGTGTGTGTGTGTGTGTGTGTGTGTGTGTGTGTGTGTGTGTGTGTGTGTGTGTGTGTGTGTGGCTATGTCTCCAGTGTAGCAAGTCATTTGTTGCTTTAATAATAATCCATGTCTGCGTGTGGGGTAATACTTGATTTACCTTCTAATGATCTGATTTGGACACCAGGAGTAAATGAAGCATTACTCAGACTCAGAAATTGATTACTTCAATTATGCAATGCCATTATTGAAAATATATATCCTTTTATATAATAGCATAGTACTAGAGATTCTTTCCTCTTCTGCCTGCTCGCTGACCTGTTTCAACTGGCGATGGCTTCCTAACACACTCCACACAAAGAAGTCATGTACATCCTGATACTTGCACATAACAATGAATTAACTGCACTAACACTTTTCTTAGTCTCCAGATTTTGGAATAGCATTCTTGTTTCTTAACAATTGGTGTGCATGTGAAAGGGTGAAAGTTTTTGTTTAAATGGGTTCCTGGATAAGTTTCATTTCTGTGTTTCTTTGTTCAGTGCTGCAGAGAATGTTTCAGCTGTAATGAGTATTTTTAGTGGCTACAGTTGCAGGAATTTCTTTTCTTTCATTTTGCAACTGGATTTGTTCCAATGAGCAATCCTTGATTTATCATGGGTACACTGATTGCCCTGTCCAATCAGAATGAACATTTTTAAATATAGTTATCCTTTATTGTTTAAAAGTAATGCATTTACTTATTTATTCATTTAATTACATTAAAATGAGTAAGAAATTAAGTCCACGTTTACATTATTTTTCTGTCTTTTTTAAGTATTCTAAGTGTAGACTTAGAGTTAGGAGGATGTTTTTGGTAAGGTAGGGTTGAGTATTCTGGGATGTTTTTGTTTGTATTTTTGAGTGTGCCGTGTCTGAACTTTAGTTTAGTTTTCAGCAAGTGAAGTGAATATGCTGGGCTTTAATGGAGCTTAAGTAGGTTTGGCAATGATTCAATGGTTTAAATAAATTGTCGAAGATGTGCCAAGAAAGTAGATAAACTTTTGATAACATATCAAAATTATAAATAAGCAAAAAACATCTACACAGGTGATACAGGGTATGATACATATGTTTATGTATGCTTATCAGTCACAGCATATATTTATATATATATATATATATATATATATATATATATATATATATATATCACTATCCCGTACATGTCATTGTACAACTATCACCATATTGTGCACATCAACCATTAAAACAATGGATCTAGTCACAATAACACAGCTTCTTTTACACTAAAGAAAGACAAACTTTACAGAATTCACACAGAAAAAAGAATACATTTAAAACCCTCAAAACAATGTCTCCCCTGTAATGCAATTCCCTACATACAGTATTTAAAAAAATAACAAAAACATTTAAATATAAAGCAATAAAAAATAAAACTATAACCACAACCAACCAATCAGAAAACATTACTAACAAATTATACCCAAACAAGAAAACTGTAAGACATCAAACCACAATTTAAACTTAAAATAAACAAATAAACAAATTAGACTTAAAATAAACTAATGAAAACAAAGTATCAGATACTAACATGCCTGACATACCTAATATTGAATGAAACTAATATTATCATAACCACTTCTAATCTACCACAAAGTTGTTTTAAAATTATATAAACATTAAAAACATTAAAATGTACATAAAAGGAAATTTAGAAAGGTACACATGAAACAGTCCATATGTAAATGATGTAACTTTATTCACATGAATCATATTCAGAAATTCTTACTTAAAACATAATTCCTGCATCAAAGCTTTCAAAACTGAGAAAAACATAGATAAGTGTAATATGGTGGGTCAGGTATGGGATGTGTAATACAAAAAAAATCTACACTATAGAATTAGGGGACTCATTCTGGCTTCACCGTTCATCACAGTACTTATTTTCTTAGACTAGTAGGACAGGCATTTCATCTTCATTATCAGCAGCAGCAAAAACATTTCCCTTTTTCCTGTCACATCAACATTAGTCAGTCAATCAGTGTGGCCAGATCATATATATATATATATATATATATATATATATACATATATATATATATATATATATATATATATATATATATACATATATATATATACATATATATACATACAAATCTGGCCACATGAGCCAATAAGGTGGTCAGATGAAAACTGCATAAGGCAAATAAAATCCAGCACCAAATCAGATAAGTACTCCATCACTGACTGCACTTAAAACAGTAAACCATAGTTTTGCAGGGCAGCATTTTAAGAGCTGATCTTAATACACTTAACATTTATACACTTTTATATAAAAAAAATGACATAAACCTAATCCATTGAACAAATATCAACAGATGAAACCTCCTAATGACCACAAAATGTAAGTGCATGTTGTGACGTCCAGTTAATATCCCACCAGACTGCCACCAATAATGTGACATCTGTTTAATATCCTACTGGACTGCCACCAATAATGTGACATCCCCCCCACTTAAAATCCAGGTCAGCAATTAAGGAGCCTTAATCCTTACCACTGACTCCAGTGTGGGAGCGTCATGGAAAACACCAGAGCACAGAGCACACAAGAGTAAAATTCCACAATTTCCCTTAAGAGCACAACAGGAACACACTCTATTTCCTGGTACTGGACTATATACCTCTGTCAACCCTAAATGTAATCTCTTATTATACACCTCACAGTAATTTGTTCCAGTTTAAGACCTCTGACTCACTCACACTCAAAATAAATTTAAATCTCACACACTCTAACACTTATGGAAGCCTGACACATGTTTCTAGCTGTGTCCCCTTCCCAATACAAATGGTAAACACTGCAACCAGAGTCAGACAGGTCTACACTCCCTTCAAAGGGTGATCATTTATTAAAAAATAAATATCAAAATAAATGATAGCTATGACCAGAAGCAGCCAGGCATTCAAGGTGACCTGGGGAGTATCAAACAGGTATAAACACTCTCTAATCTCTATAGAATACACTGATTGTCCAGCCACAATGTAAAGTAATGAAAAACATTTAATAATAAGTAAAATGATTACAAGACTGTAAATCAACAATTTTCAATAAACACCAGATCCAATCACCAGAAATGTAAAATTAAACTGTAGGATATAAGTCCATAATTTTAGGAAAACATCTATCTAAATATCTAAACCTTCCTAATCTAACTAGAGAATACTGTCCCTGATCTAATATAAAACATAACAGCAAGGCAAAGGCAGGCTTACAGTTGTTGATGAGTCATTTTTCTTGGGTATCCACTGCACAGCACTGCAACTGAAGGCAACTCTTAACTAACTGCCCACAACTGACTTCAATAGTCTCTTTTATAGTCCAGGTCACATTTGCCTTATTTTAAAAAATAACCATCAGCTATTTGAAAAATGTCCTTTTCTTGTCAATCAGCTCTTCAAATAATCACATAGCAACAAGGAACATTCTCTAATGACATCACCTACTGATCAACTGGTTCTGCACAGATAGTTTGTACTTTATAATCTCCCTCAGAAACATGTGTAATTAGAAATGTATCAAAACACTGACAGATTCTTTAAACATTTTGTATAAACAGGGAAATGCTCAACATTTTAAAAACTTATTTACATTTTCACAATTAAGACATGCTAGCATACAAGTTAATCTGAGCATATACACAGATTTCCTGCCAGACATGCTAACACAGATGACAGTGTTTTCATTTTCTTCCCACATGTAATATATAAGCATATGTTTGAACACCAGCAGCTGTATCTGGTGGACATTCACAGCAACTTTTAATATACAAAAAGTTAAATACACATAGTATTAATTCAAAACTGAAACCACAAGCAATAGTTATAAATACCAAATAAAAACTTCAAATATGTTTATACTTTCTCCAAAAAATCTAAGAACCAATTATTACCATCTAGTGGGTATTCACAGTATTTTTTCAAATGAAACAACAAGCAGCCATGCCAGCCTTGAATAAAAATGTTTAGAATTAAGGTGTTTTATTAGCTACTTGCCTATAACTACTTTCTGTGGTTTCTCCAGGTGCAGTTATTGGTATATTCCTTATGCTACATTCCCATGAATTACATGTATTTATATTTTAGCGATCATTATGGGGTTTCAGTTGTTTGTGCCTTCTGATTGGATCAGGTATTTTAGCACATTATTTATTTTTGCAAAAAGGGACTGTGTCCAGTGGACCTACCTGGTTTACAAATATGATTTTTGTCACTAAGTATATGCATATCAGCACTAAAAAATAATTTGATGAAAATGAAATGTACTTATTTTAAAGGGTGACTGGCTGACATGGTGCTGGAGTTTGTTTTGTGTATGTATATATAGGCAACAAAACCTAGTACTGAGGAAATGTAGTTTTCCAGCCTTTTTCCAGCCTTAAGAGTAGTACACACTTTCCTTAAGGAAGAACAAGCCAAAAAAAATAGGGAAGACCAGCTGTACAGGAACGATAACAGCATATGACATGCTTAAATAAACTGTTGTCATAAATACTAATGTGAGATCCATAGAGTATACAGCACCAATCACAATAAAAATGCGAACTAAGTATGTACCAGTGTTCCAGTCACTGCACTGAATGTGATCGGTTTATCTGCTCTTGCATTATTGCCTTCATTTAATTTACATGGCTTTTTTATCGTAAAATGAAAGGTATATATTATTACTTATAGGTTCATAGGTGTGTACTAGACTAATGGCCCTAGGGCTTTTATAAGCCTAGCCATAGGATTACCCTGGCATAGTGCCAACTGACCTTAGTTCCCAGTGCCTCTGTTGAGTAAAGTCACTGGTGTTATCCCTGGAGTGAATTTTCTGTTTCCCATCCACTCATCAAGATTTCTCTTGAAGAGGGTCAGCGAGGTGCTCTGCTTGACATGTATGGGAAGTCTGTTCCATAGCATGAGCAGTCTCTGGGTTATGAACCTGTCCCTCCAGCATGTTCTGCTAATTGTGGTAATGAGGTTGAGGTCTCTGAGGGTGTGGTGTGGAGGAATTAGGATTTCTTTAGATGTAGTATTTCTAACAGAGCTGGGTCAGACATGGCTTTGTAAGTCAAGCAGAGATCGCCTCTAAGTAGAAGATATGAGACAGAGAATTGTTGGAGTTTTTTGAGTCTGTCCAGATAGGACAAGTGTTTAAGGCCTAGGATCCTCTTTGTGAGGTACTTTTGCAACCTCTCCAGTTGTTACAGGTGTCTAGTGAGGTACATGTCAAATGGGGCATTGTACTTGATGACTGGCCTAATGAGGGAAGAGTAGAGGGAGACAATGACCTCTTTCTTCCTGGATGCAAAACACTTAGTAATGAGATATGCCACATAGAAGGACTTTCTGACCACAGTGGCAATGTGGTGATCAAAAGAGAGGTTGCTGTCAACCTGTGTTCCCAGATCTGTTATAACACCTTCTGTGTTCAGTGGACTACCATCAATGTGGTAATTCATGGGAACTGGATATTTCCCAAAGGGGATGATGACACATTTTTTGACATTGAGCTTAAGGCCATGGTTCTGACACCAGTCGTCAGTCACAGTGATGCCATTCTGTAGGATATTAACATCACTTGGGGAGTTAATAATAGCTCCCAACTTGCAATAGTCTGCAAACTTTGTCAGCCAGAGTCCCTTTGTGTTGGCCTGGACTTCAGAGAAGTAGATACCAAACAGGAGAGGACCCAGGACCGAACCCTGTGGGACTCCACACATGACTAATTGTCAGTCTGACTTGGAGTCAGCTGCTTTCACACTGTGGGTTCTATTTGTGAGCCAGTTTGCAACCCACCTAGTGATATAAGGGTTGATGCCAAGCTTAGTGAGTTTTTCTATGCTTCCTGAGTTGGGACTGGTATCAAAAGCCTTGGCTAGGTCAAGGTAGGGTGTATGAACCACCTTGCCTTCATCCACAACTCTGGTGACTGACTCAAAAAAGTCGACCAAGTTGAGCAGGCATGATCTACCCTTCACAAAACCAAACTGTGTGGGATCTAGAGTATGGAGATTCTCTATATCTTTGTTCATTAGGTCCATGATGATGCATTCCATAGCTTTGCATATCAGACTCATCAGGCTAATGGGGCAATAGTTCCCAGGGTCTGTAGTTGCTTCTCCTTTGTGGAGAGGGATAACTGTAGCAGTGTGCCATTCGGCAGAGACAAAGCCTGAGGTGAGGCTGTGATTGTACAAAACACACAGGTGAGATGCCAGTTCACTCTGTAGTTCATGTAGAACACAACACAACCAGGTATATTGCCAGGTCCCATAGAAGCTGTATTCTTGGCCTTGGACAGTGCTGTTTTAACCTTTGCAGCAGTAATACTGGGTGCCTGGCAATCTACTGGTATTGTGATTGGTCCTGGGGGGGAGAGGGGGGTAAAGTTGGCACTGAATCTGACGGCCAGTATACGGGCAATATCTGTTGGCTCGGTATAGGAGGTACCATTGTGCAGTAGCTCAGAGCAAATCTGGGTACTGCCGTGGAGATTCTTTACATAACTATAGAAGGCCTTGTGGCTGTCTTTACTATCTGCTGCAATCCTGTTTTCATACCTAGCTTTAGAGGATCTGATGAGGGATCTCCACTTTTTGTTGAAGCAGATAAGGGGGGTTTTCCAGTCTTGGGACTTCACCTTATTCCACATCAGTTTCCTCCTTCTGTTGTAGAGTTTGCTTATGGCAGGGGACCACCAGATTGGCTTCCTTTTTTGGAGGAGAGTGTCTTGGTTCTGATGCGTATGGCTAGATCCATGCATTTGTGTACGTGTTCGTACAGTGCACTGGTATATGATTCTGCAGTCACGCAACTATTCTCCATTTGCATGGGTGCCGTGAAGTTAGCCACCTCTGTTTTTAGGATCCCAAAGTTAGCTTTGGAGAAGTCTTTCATGGTGGTTACCTTTGCTAGGGGGTGGGAGGGATGCGGATTTCCAAGGTGATTAATTTGTGGTCAGATCTAACCAGGGAGGTGCTGACTATTGGTGTAGAGCAATGGTCGCCCATGTTAGTAATGACCAGGTCAAAGATGTTGCTACCTCTAGTGGGGGTAAGAACGAGCTGGTCCAGGGCATTGGAATTAATGAACTCCAGGAAACGTTGGGCAAGTGTATTGGTACATGAGTAGTTTACCCAGTTAATGGCGGGGTAGTTGAAGTCGCCTAGTACGAGAGTGTTAGGTTGGACCCTAATATTCTCCAGGGTGCTTAGGAATATGCAGTGCGAGTCTTGGGACATAGCTGGGGACCTATAGCAGGCTACAACCTGAATCCCTGTCTTACCCAATGTTAGCTGCACCTGAAGTATCTGTGATGCATTGCATCCTTTATGAATATAGAGACACAACTGCCTTTGGAGCTTCGGTTTAAGTTCTGGGGCCGAAAGCCTGATATTGCAGGGGTGATTTCTGCTGCCTTGAACCAGGTCTCTGTTGCAGCACAAATGTCAATGTTCTCCATTTTAAGGAGTGCCTCGAGTGAATGCATTTTGAGATTTAGACTTCTAGCGTTGAGCTACATGACCCTCAGATTGCACTTGTTTGTAGCTGTTACAGTGGTAATTTGGTCTTTGGAACACCACCTAAAAAAGGCAAGCCCAGGGGTGACAGATGCAGGCCATCTCTGGCAAAGCATCTAGGTCTGTCAATCATGTCGTCCCAGGCAGACAGATACTGGATCCCCTTAGAATGACACCAGAAACTTAGCCAATTGGTGAAATCAATCATTTTCTGCTTGTACTGTGGTGTCGTTCTGGGTGATGGTAGGATGCTGCTCAGGGCTAGGATCATACCCACCTGGGCTACGTAATCCGAGAGCTCCTCTATGTCTCTTTTAATGTAGTCCAGGGAGGTACGTCTCAGGTCATTCACACCCACATGTACAATGACAGAGTCATATTTGTACCTGTTGTTGAGTGACCTGAGTGCATGCTTTATGTGTTGGATCCTGGCACCTGACAGGCAGCTGACTGTTACTTTCTTCTTATTCAGCCTAGTGAATGGGACATCAGTGTGTCTCACTATCGAGTCACCTACGACTAGTGTGTTGGGCATGCTGTTTTGCCTTAGGGGCTTTGGTTGAGTGGCACACTGTTTAGGAGAGTTATATGTCTCGTGATTACTGTTGTGTTGTGGTGGTCGAGTGCGTTTCTGCCTTGGAGGGCTCTGCTGCTTAGGTAGATTTTTATTGAGAGCCTCCACGAAGGTGGGTGTGTGGTTTGTGTTTTTATGCTGGTGTATGTTCCGGAGGGCTATGTGTTCCATGTGGTGTGGTGCGAGTGTTGACCTTCTCCTCTTGATCAGCTATTCTGGTCTTGGCTGGAGAGTGTGTGGCTTCCAATTTGGATATATACGTGCATCTCTCGCAAGTCTGAGTGTTGGAAGGTAAGAGGAGAGGGTTTTTAGTGTACATGAGGTGGTTGCTACATTGCCTCAGGATGCCCAAGTTCACCAGGTTAATAGGAGAAAGCACAGGGAATTGACCTTTAGACATGCCTGGTAGGGTGGGCATTGATAATAAGTAATACATCTGTTTCCTTGTAGAACGTTTAGTGCTGGTAGCACTTGTGTGCTACAATAATTGCTACAAGAAGTCTGGTAAAGTGCTAGACTAATAAGCTAGTATAAGCACAGGAGAGGAAAGAACTAGTAGATCTAAGGGAAAAATTGAAGAGCAGGCTCTGGCACTGCTCAGAAGCTTTCAAACCGTCCTGGATACAGCAAGTTTGTATCTGGACTAGACTACTTACAGGAAAGGAAGGAAACAAGAGCAAATGCGAGCTTTTAAACCAGAAAGTTGAGAGAGATGGAAAAATTGCCCAAACAGCCAATAAACTACAATTACTGGGACAGGAACCACTCATCTTGTGGTAGATAGGCTACCTAGTGCTTACCACTCCCACTGATAAGCTAGAAGGCTTCCCTCCAACACAGAAAGGCTTGGGGGGCTCAGAAGCTTACAGTCTTGGACACAGCAAATCTGTATCTGGACTAGACTAGTTACAGGAAAGGGGGGAGACAAGTCCAAACACAGGCTTTTTTAGCCAGAAAGTTGAAAGAGATGGCAGAAACTGCCAAAAGGCCAATAAACCACAAATGTTGGCCAGAAACCACTCCTCTTGTGGTAGATAGGCTACCTAGTGCTTACCAGTCCCACTGATAAGCTAGAAGGCTTCCCTCCAACACAGAAAGGCTGGGGGGGGGAGGCTCAGGAGCTTACAAACAGTCCTGGATACAGCAAATCTGTATCTGGACTATAGTTACAGGAAAGGGGGAAACAAGTGCAAATGCGGGCTTTTAAATCAGAAAGTTGAGAGAGAGATGGAAAAACTGCCCAAATGGCTAATAACTACAATTTCTGGGCTAGAAACCACTCCTTATGTGGTAGATAGGTTACCTAGTGCTTATCACTCCCACTGATAAGCTAGAAGGCTTCCCGTCAACACAGAAAGGCTTGGGGGCTCAGGAGCTTACAAACAGTCCTGGATACATAAATCTGTATCTGGACTAGACTCATTACAGGAAAGGGGGGAAACAAGCTAAGCTGGAACAGAAGTTAATTCAAGGTTAAGAATCTAAGTGGGTTGACCTTCACAAATGTTCTCTCTCTGTTAGGTAGAATGAACTAATGACACTAGACTGTGAGGAGTGTCCCAGATCAAATATACAGTATGGGCGGGCAACTGCAAAGCCACCAAGTATAAGAACAAGACAACAATAGGGATAGGGGGTGGGAAACTATTGCAGCTACTAGCTGTAGCCACTAAATGAAAGTTTTAAACAGATAAAAGAGCAAGGAGACTCACGAATGCTTGTAACTGCAAACAAATCAGTTATATGATATCTGTCTAGAACAAAGAAACCTCAAAAAATCAAAAATGCACAGAGAAGCATGGACAGAGCACTCATGAACAGAAAATACAACTCTCAGTATGACAGTATGAAAAAGCAGTTTACAGTTAAGTAATTCAGTAAACATGCAATTAGAGTAATGAAACAGTATCTAGCAATAAAAAATACAGTTAAAACAGTATAAAACAGTACATAAATGCAGTGATACAGTAAAAAAAGCTTTATAACAGTGCAAAATGTAGTAGATTAACTGTATAGCACAATTATAAACATTACAGAACTGCAATTCAATGAAATAAGTGTAAGAAATAACTTATCCTGCTCTTGGAATCTTAAGGAATTTCTGTTTAGTTTCAGTAATGAATCACAATCCACAGCCTGGTAAATACAAGCACAGCCTTTTACAGCCACAGGGTTTATATACCAGACAGGATGGAAGAATCAAGAAGATCAAATTACTACTCAGTCCTACTAGCCCCTGCTATTATCCAATCATTCATGCTACAGAAGGTCAGGAAACCCTGTTACTCTCAATAATAATGAAGACGTGTTAGTTTCATGTATAACTTAGATCTGATGATGCTCTGACAGGAGTGAAACCACTCATCTTTTGTTTTTACTTAATAAACCATGGGTTAAACAAACAATACCAACTTGAATCCTGTTTTCTTTTCTTTAATAAGAATGCAAGGTGATCTTTAACACAGATCTTAATTAGTATTTAAGACAACATTTTATCTGAACATGTCATATGCTGTTATCTTTCCTGTACAACTGTTATTCCCTATTTTTGGTATATATACATACATATATATATATATATATATATATATATATATATATATATATATATAGTTTACTATCAAAATGTTGAACGTTAGTTCAGCAAACGCGGAAAGTCAAACGTTAGTCAACTTTCTGTGTTGCCGAATGTTAGGAGATCGAGATTACATATCAGCAAATGCAAGTGTGCATTCGCTGAGATGAACTCGATGTTATGAGTAGAGTTGAAGTACAGTGCAGATTGGGAAATGTATCCATTTCCTCAATGTAGTGCAATCCCGGAGTTAGAATATTTAATTTGCAGGGGGTGTGAGGGGTGCAGGGGGGCTTGCCCCCCTGCTAAAATGTAAAAGACAGTGTAGGTGTTTAACATACATTTGCACTTACACTGCCATCACATTCCAGTTTCAATATAAATGTCACATCTTTTGATGTCGGTCAACTGAGTCGACATTTTCACTCATTAGTATTCAAGCAGGGTGACGTCATTTCCCGAATATCGACCGTTCATTTATATGAAAGTCAATATTTTGATAGTAAACATATATATGTATATCAAAAACTGTAAACAGGTGTAGCAGAGTGAACGCCCTCCAAACACAAAATCAGATAATAAATAGAAACACGAATGAAGTGGGCGAACACAGCTGAAGGCCAAATCTCTGAAAGTTCATATAAAAAATCCAAGTCAAGACTCAAAAGACAGGATATTAATCCAGTAGATGCTCTTTATTCCTATAAAAACGAGTAAGTGCTTTCACCATTCGGCTTCATCAGACTCAATAAACAAGTAACACAACGTATACTTTGAGTGGAATTTGTAGGAGCTCTATTTGAGCCTTGTTGCTTTTAAACTTGAAATGTTGACTGTCTTACTAAATTGATCTTTTACTTAATTGTTTTATTGATCTTATTCCCGCCCTTTGTTATATTTAAACTTGCTGTTGCGTTACTTGTTTATTGAGTCTGATGAAGCCGACTGGTGAAAGCGCTTAATCGTTTTTATAGGAATAAAGAGCATCTACTGGATTTATATCCTGTCTTTTGAGTCATGACTTGGATTTTTTATATGAACTTTTAGAGATTTGGTCTTCAGCTGTGTTCGCCCACTTCATTCGTGTTTCTATATATATGTATATATATATATATATATATATATATATATATATATATATATATATATATATATATATATTGTTATATCAAAGAAACACAAACTTGAATGACAAAAGGTCAATCCCAAAGGACTGCAACCGAAAACATCAAGTGTGAGATCACACAACAGCTGGGAAAGGGCAAATGTCTACTCCCCACTGTACTGCAACCTCCCACAAAAGTAATGCCGGCATTCTGCGATCACATGATTATTCGATCTTTTTTGATGACATTTCAAATGTTCGACTATATAGAGTTCTCCCATTTATATATATATATATATATATATATATATATATGTGTGTGTGTGTGTGTGTGTGTGTGTGTGTGTGTGTGTGTGCGTGGGTATATAGGAACTACATGCTATATATACAAACTTGCAAATTCTCATGACAGGCAAAAAAGCAATTGTCAGTCATATGTCCATCTGTCATAAAGCCATGACCATAAGCTCTGGTCCCAGCTCAGGACATCTTACAATACATATGAGAGAGTACTGTGATTCATAAGTTTTTCCTTATATATCCTAAATGCTGTAATTATTTTATATCCTAAATGTTGTAAATATACTTCTAATTTGAGGATTATAGAGCTTTTATGCATTTATAAATCACAGCTAATGACTTTATTAAAGTTCATTTGGCTTCATAATTTTTTGGCATTTTGTGTTTTTCTCAGTTTTGAATACCTTGATGTGGTAATTATGTTCATATTGTATAAGCTCTGCCTGTCATAAGAAAGAGACGAGGTGGCACAGAAAAAAATAGTCCCTGCTCCTCACAACCCTCAGCTTACCTTTCTCCTCCATTATATTTTTTGTTTTTTGTACACTCCTAACCATCATTCTCATCTATCACTTATTTTACAGAATGCCCTGATTTATGCCTGATGTTTTTGGTCCTATCCTTATATAACTGGTGGTTTTCCGACAAATTGTTAAGGACTGGAGTCTCAAAATAATGCCAGACATTTGAGTTTTACAGATTATAACGTTCAGAAAATTTATGTTAATGAAAAACATGTTATTCTAGCAACTTTCTAAGTAAGAGCAATATTTAAGAACTGTCCATGATTTTGGTCATTTGTCTTGCATTGCTGTTTTGCTTTTATTTACAAAAAAAGACTTAAGAATTATGCTCTTGGAGGTATGCTCCAAGTCTTGAGCTCTGTTAAAAAACTTTCAACAGTATATCGATCTTCTTATCTGAGAGAAAATGTGTCAGTATAAAATACTGAATGGTAAATAATCTGTTGTTTATTATAAACGGACATGACACATGAGAGCTGGCAATTGTCTAGCCCAAACAGTCTCATAAAATTATGTCTGAGACATGAAATCAGCATTGTGTGAAGGATATTTGAGCTGACAGTACCCATGCTTGTAATGTATTCTAAATAAATTACTTCCTCCAGTAATCTGACACAAACTAATAAGTTTGCATTCCCACAAATCAGCACATGCCTATGCATTTATTTGTTAGAGCATTGTATCAAATGTTGAAAATAGCCCTGTTATGAACTATCTGATAAGTAGATAAAAACAATGTTTTAATTTATTTATTTTATTTATGTCTGTTTACCAGGAAAGTCCACTGTGCCAGAATGAGCCCATTTTCAATGGAGGACCAGGATAGAAAAGCTCTAATCTCACAATAACAATTAAATACAAAGTTTCAAAAGTACAAACATTTGAGAAGCAAAATCCAGAGTAACAGAAAAAAAATCAGCAAAAATCAAGTAGTAACATAGGTACAGTTTAAGATAAAACAAAATTCACAGTTTCAAAAGTAGGTATAAGCATCTAAATTCTGTGTCACTTATAAGAGGTTTAACAATAAAATACAGATAAGAACAGAGAAATACAATGCTTCATAGAAAAAGCAATATGCAGTAGGTAAAAGTGAGTTAAAATTTAGTTACAAGAATTGCCCAAAAGGAAGTTCTCACTTCAATAAATTACTATTAATGTAGCTAGGTAGACTGAAGTGAAACAATGAGCAAGAGAAAAGAGTGAATTTGAGAGTGGGGCTCGTATAGGAGCAGGAATCGCTCTGAAGAGTAGAGAAATCAGATGATGGTATAGTGTGGAGTAGAAGGCCCAGTAGAGCTATTACATATCCAATTGGAGAAAAGGTACTTTTGTAGAGTAATTTTAAAGCTAGAGGGACATTGTTTGCTGTGAATAGAAGAGGGAAGCCTATTCCATAATTTGGCTATGGTCCAAGATATAGAAGCTTTCCTGCTGGTAAGTTGGGTTTATGAATGTGGAGTAAGTGTTGGTGTTCTGATCGTAGTGGTCTAGGGGGAGTGTAGAGGGTGAGCAAGGAGCTAAGGGCTGGGTAGTCGTGTGGTTTATAAATTAGTTTATGTGTGGTAGTAAGCTGAAGGAGTAGTAAGTAGTGGGGGAATTCAAGCCACTGAAGTTTCCTTAATGCGATGCAGTGATGGGAAGAATGGGGGTTATTTGTAGCAAATTTGGTGATCTTATTGTAACAGGATTCTAGTTTTATTTTTGGACCAGACTGCAAATTAATTAACAAAGATGCACCATAGTTTAAGGAGGGTAGTAAATAAGAGAGTGCTAGTGCTTGTTTGGTTGGTAAGAAGAGAAATCTATTATGCCTGAATAATAGTCCTAGTTTTTTATGTGTTTTATTTATATTGGACTAGATATGCAGATTGAATTGTAGGTCTTCTTCGATTATGACTCCTAACAGGTTAGTACTGGCTATTAATTCAATTTTTGTGGAGTTTATTGAAGTCTACTTTGTTGAAGGATGTATTTCTTTTGGGGGTAAACAACATAAGTTTGTTTGTTTTTTTGCATTTAGAGAAAGGTGTTTTTTATGGAGCCAGGATTCCACAGAAAAGAAGGCAGCATGGGTATTTTGTTGTAGTATGATGTGATTGAGAGCAACGCCGATTGTATTCGAGTCATCTGCATACTGAACAAGGGATGCATTTGAAATAGCTTAGTGAAGATTATTTATGAATATATTAAACAGAAGAGGGCCTAATATTGAGCCTTGTGGTACGCCGGTCGGATTATGAAAGTAGGGGGGAAATAGAGTTATGCCATTTAACAGCATATTGCCTGTTTGAGAGATAACTTTTAAACCAGTTGAGTGAGTGGGAGGATAATCTTATAGAAGAGAGTTGGGCCAAGAGGATGGGATGAGAAATAGTATCAAATGCTTTTGATAGATCCAAGAACAGAGCAGATACTGTATGACCTGAGTCATGGGCTTTATTGATGATATCTAAGAAGGAGATTAGGGCAGTAGATGTACTGTGCCCAGGACAGAATCCATGTTGGGTTGGACAAGGATGTTATTGTTTAGAAGGTACTGAAGAAGTTGTTTCTGGACACATTTTTCCAGAATTTTGGAAATAGGAGAAAGTAGAGCAATGGGTTGAAAGTTAGAAATGTCAAAGGATGGTCCGCCTTTATGAAGGGGCAGGATGATAGCTTTTTTCCAGAGGCAAGGGACATAGGATTCTTGGATAGACCTGTTAATTAGGATGCTGATAGGGTAGGCTACAGCATCAGCAGTGATTTTATGGAATTTGGCAGGAATTTTGTCAGCGAATTTAGAGCAGATTTTAGGTTTAGGAGTTTTTTAATAGAGGAAGTGGAGATAGGGGAGATGTTAAATTCTAGTTGCGGGGCACCTGTATACAGTTTTGTGTCGGAATGTTTGGGCTGGTGAGATTGGGAAGTGAGGGGGAGCGGAGGATGGTATAGGTATATGGTTGTTTGACAGGGGTGAGGAAAAGGAGGCAGTAATACTAGCTATAGTATCTATGAATAGGAGTTGAATTTAGAGGCAATAGGTTCAGCAGGCATGCTAGGGTAGGGGGTTAGATTGGATTTAGTATCAGGGTATGATATTATTGATAGAGGACCAGAATGTTTTGGGATTGTTTTTCCTATTTGTTTGTAACTTCCAGAAGTATTGTTGCTTGTCTTTGTAGATGAGTTTTTTGGCTTGGTTTCACAGCTGTTTGTAATGGCTGAGATCATTAGGATTCTCAGATTTGAGACAGTGCTTCCAGGCTTTGTCCCTATTTTTCATGGTTTCTCTAGCCAGGGGGCAGTAGTGGATTTAATTCTTTTGTTTCTGGTAGGAGCTAAGCTGTGTAAGATGTTTAAGAAGGAAGTGTTGAAATAGAGAAGGCCAACATCTAGTGGAAGGGTTTTAAGACAGTCCCAATTGTAGCTGCTTAGGATACTGTTGAAAGTATGTGGGCAAAATGTTGATAGATTTTGGATTACCTTTATATTGTGGCCTTTTTTGAAAGATGAGCAATTATGAATAGTATAGGCGGGGAGGTGGTCACTAAAGGGGTTTGCCAAGGTACCTGAAGTTGGATATTTGGAAGGGTCTGAGACCAGGATGCAGTCTAGTATTGAGCCTTCACTGGTTTTATGATTGAATCTAGCAGTAGTATTTATTAGTTGTGTGAAATGAAATAAGTATATGTTGGTGGGAGAGTTATTGTAGGATTTATGCTCGTGTTTTCTCTTTTTTATTAATTTCTGAGTTTTTATGTCAAATAAGAGTTAAATCAACACATGAAAACTCAAAACACAGTACTGAATATGCCCATGTACTGCATGTTCCACAGAGACAAGCATTCCTATATTAAACAACATGAAAATGCTTATCTTATGCCATGTGTGTAACCACTTCATAAGTCTCACCCCACCCCCCCTTGCTGCCGTTCTCCTTAATTCTCCATCACCATGCTGGGCCCTCTGCCTTATATGGCTGTCGCATGCTTGAACCTCTAACAAGCTCCCCCCTCCTTGTCTACCTACTCTACAATTCCATGACTTCCTAACATATCCAAACGCAAAAGGATAAAATAGCTAAAAGAGTCCAAGAGCTCCTTCAGTACCATTTACAGCACTGAAAGTGGTGATAAATGGTGAAAACAATACATTTAAAAAATAATAATGTGGGTCAATACCCCAACTCATGTCAGGTCTCCACTCCTCAACTCTCATTGTGATTCTCCACCAACCTTCCCTTTGTTTCAGATCTCCTCTTCTAGTCTTTCTTCAAGACACACACAGACTTTAAGTGCTTTCTTCTTCAACCTCCCATCTTAATGCCTGCACCGTCCTTCCTTCCTTCTTGCTTATCTTCCTTTTACTCCTAATCCCTTAGCATAGTCCTGTATATCCTGCTTCCTCCCCCCACTTCAAACTATCCACCTTTACCCTCCAGCTCTTTCTCAACTGCATTATGCAGCACGCTATCCACCTTTTGATATATTCCCCTGATAGGCAGGACTTTTGTTTATTAGCTTAAACCTTTCAGGTAGCTTGCCCCCAGCATGTCCCCTTTCTCTCTCACTATATCTCTCTCTCTCTTTCACTCTGTCAGTGTCTATGTGCCTGTTTTTCTCTCTCTCTCTGACTCTCATTGTCTCTCTCTCTCTCTCTCTCTCTCTCTCTCTCTCTCCCTCTTTATCTCTCTCTCTCAGTCTCTCTTGTATCTCTCTCTCTCTCTCTCTCTCTCTCTCTCTCTCTGCCTCCAGGTCTGTCTCTCGCCCCCTCTCTAAATCCATGGTTGTCATCTCCATGCCACAGAGACTGCAAAATCAACAACTTCCATAGTGGTTGTTCCCATACATATGTGCAAATAACTCCATCTCCTAGCTAATGTTCTGCACCACCTGGCATCCATCACCTATGTATTTTACCTGTCTCTCACTCCTCGCATCTTCCCTCCTTTCTCAGTTTCAATATATTCAGTTTATATGATGTTAAATATCACCAATGCAATAATTTTGTCTGTGTGTGCGTCATGGATTAGTCCTATTTTTCCCAATACCATTCACACTCCCCATGCCTCCTCCCACAGCAAGTCATAATCATATGTTACACTTTCATGTCTCCAAGCCATTTGCAACTTATCCATTCCTTCTCCCAAACTCTAGACCCTATTTCTTTGTATGTTTCCTAATTAATCCTTTCCTTCCACCTCATACTCTGCCTTCATAACCTTCATCCTACCTCTACTTACTTGTTTATCTCCCAGAATGCTGCACCACCTTCAGTTACCCATAACTCTTAACTACCTTCCCCTGGAGCCCTGAGATGTTGCATCAGCTCTTCATAATCCCTAAATATGGCCTTCTTCTCCAACAACCATAAACCTCACCACCAACTGTGTGACCCGACTTAACCAATGTGTAGTCAAAAGCCCCACTACAAAAGTAGCTCAAGTTCAAAGTTTGTTTTAGTGTTTATTTCCTAAGCACTTTACAATTCAAACAAAATACTGTAATACATTAATGACACTGTTTGAAATATTTTGAAATAAAATACTAAAATATGATAATGAATATTGAGTAAAATGAAAACAATAATATGATAAACAATAATCACAGTTCATAAGTCACTTGCTTATGATTTGCTGATGTAATCAAACAAATGGTTAAGTATCTGCAATGCCAAAATCTATCCATAACATAAGTAGGTTTCTCATAAATTTGGGAATGTTGCACTTAGCAGAGAAGATGTTAACATATTATGAAATAAAGGGCCAGTTTACAACACTACCAGCTCACATCAATAAAACCATTGCAGTAGTTTAAAATGAATCTAAGGTATTCTCCTCCAAGCTGAAACAGATATCCACAAGGCGTAGCAAGCTGCCAGAGTTTGACCTGAGTTCAAACCAGCCAATAGCGGTAACCAGAGTAGGCATGAATAGCAGGCTAGCAATTATATAACACCAGAAACATTTCTTAAAATGAAGTAACCTGTCCATAATAACCACCCACAAAGCAGGCTTCCAAATGCTCCCCAATTGTATAGTTGAAATGCAATCCTATCTCATATCTTCCCAACAGTTAGAAAAGCTGATTAACACCTCAACTCACCGAAAACAAACACAGAAAATTAAGATACTTATACCACTCAGCTTGAAAAGAAAATAGAAAACAGACAACAAACGATACTTTAAATAGTAGCAATAACAGCAACAAGAGTGACAGTGACAGACAAATTCAAACACAGTATCTTAAGAGAATTAGATATCGAAATTCACATCAGTAGATTTATTTGTATTCTGCTAACAGGTCAGTGAGGTGGTCCAAATATCATTTTCAGTCATAACCCATTAGGCAATCAAAAATAATAATAATTAAAAAAAAAAACACCTAGGTCATGTAGATGCAGACAAAGAACAATGGTTAATGAATAATTACATCAGTACATATTCACATAGAGCAATGCAATGCAGAGCTGGAAGCAGTGAACATCCAATCAGTCATAGCCTAGTTTTGATTGGCAGAAGAAAAATAACCACTGTGTACATACATGTTTTGTCATCTGGTATCCATCTACTATCAACTCGGACCAGGATTCAGGTACCAGCCATTACACCAGACATACCTTTACCTCTCTGATCCCTGAGTTTCAAACACTCCGCAATCATTTTCTCCATGTCCTGGCAGAATTCCTAAGAATCTTCCAATACAAACTTTGGTCTCCTTTTAGTATTCTCTCTTTCTCCCACTCTTCCCATCTAGGCCTAATAAATCTCCTTCTACTCATCTGACCATTTACATCCACATGTCAAAAGACCACAAACTTAAATACAGACCACATCAACACTCTTGCAGTCTGAAAACTTTCAAATCTCCTTTCATAGCACACTTGCATTGATAAATAAGAACTAGAATAACTATTTCACATTAAAAATAAAAATATGTGTATCCTGTGAGAATATTCTTGCTCTCAAGTTAATATGTTGGTTAATATAAACAATGACAAGAACTGAATTGAGTTGAATCTAATATGCAAATCGATGGCTTTTTTTTTAGACATGATTTTTAAACAGTGTATTTTTGTATAAATATGTAAATAGCATTTTGGTCATCATGGTAAGGGAACACTAGACTATCAAAGGCATGTTGTAGTATATGGGAGTCCCAGGCTAATATCTGTAGGCAGCCAAGTACACTTGAGATCTGTTGCACCTTGTAGTCCTTTAGGCACCATGTAAGAGGGCTATTGGTATTCCACCCACCCCGACAGATGCACTGCCTTTGGTATATTCTATAAGTAAATTGGGTGGCAGCTTTTAATGGTGTGGTTGTAGCTGATGAACCCAGTCCAGATGGTGTACAACCTACATGCTGATATGCCCATTTTTTTGGCCATTTTCTCTTGTTTTGAGGGGTTTGTTGATACTCTTGGCAATGCACCTAAGTTAGTGTATAGAAAAGGTAGGTCATGTAAACAGATTTTGGAAGTGAGCAACTATGTTAACGTGAGTTTTCCCTCTAGAAAAAATGGTACCTTTAGATGTAGTACCTGTAACCAGTGCAAGCACATTATAGTGCAAAATGATGTAAAAGTGAATGGTGTGCTTGTAAAAAATAAGTTTTTTTGCAACTGCAACTCTGTTGGGATTATTTATCTGGCCCAGTGTTTGCACTGTGAGTGTTTCTATGTGGGTAAAACCCAAGAAAGTTCAACGAATTAATTTATGAGCATATGCTTGATATTAAAAAACAAAATATGAATAATGCTTTAGCAAAGGATGTCTCACACTGTCCTGGTCACATTTTTGGTTTCATGGGTTTGATATAGTTATTAAAGATGTGAGGGGTGGTCCATGGAATGACATAATTGAATTAAAAGAACTTTGGTGATAGATTATGTTAAATTCTTGCACTTACCCTGGTCTGAGTGATAATTTGTCAATTATGAGTGTTTTAAAACTCCATTCATATGTTGTGACATTTATTGTTATTATTTTTGATTTCTTTTTTTTTTAAAACAAGTTTATTGTTTTTAACATACAAAATAAATATCATAACAATCTTATACAAGCAGTTAAAATGTAAATAGTTATAACATTTGATAAAACAACCAAAATATTTACAAAGACATCCACTACAAATCAAATCAATTGATTAAACTGTAATGTCTTACTAATGAAACTAAGACTTTTTTAAAAGGTTTTGTAAAGTATGCCATATAGTATAGTAAGACGTTTTTCTAGTAGTTCTTGACTTTATTGTCATTAGTTCCATATGACACACTTCAGTCATAACATTTTTAAATTCATTAAATGAAGGAGGAGTATCTGAAATCCAATTTCTGGTTATTATTTTTTTAGCTACTGCTGGAATAGACCATAATAAGGGAAGTTTAACTTTTTTAACACTTTTAGGAACAGGAGTGTTAAATAATATAAGTGATTTAGAGACAATGAAATTATCTGTGAAAAGAGCCTGCAAAAAATCATTGATTAACATCCAATATTCCTTCAATTTTATACAGTCATAAAACATATGTGCCCAATCAGCATTTATTTCTACATTACATCTCTTACATAAGTTGTCTTTATTGTTTATTTTATTCATCATTAAAGGTGTATAGAAAGATCTATGTAAAAATTTTCAAGTAGTCTCCAATTAATGGAAGAAGTAGTTTTATAAGCAGATTCCAATATATATTGTTTATCTTGTTGCTTTGGTGGTTCACCATTAATGGAAATGAAATAATTCCAATAAGTATCTGAACTGTAATGAGTTTCTTCTCTAATAATTTTATGTATGTGTGAGAGCTTACCTTTATCAGAAACCCTATGTTGTAAATTTAATATCAAGTAATCAATCAGAATTGGGACAGATTCTTTAACAGTTAAAGACATTAAATCAAGTTTATTAATAAGATGTTGTCTAAAAGTCTGAATTTCTAACCAACATGTTTCTCTCAAATCAAATTCTTGCTTTAAGAAGTCTAAATTTTTTACTTAATTATCAGACAGCAACCGATACCAATACTTTAAATCATTCTCTGTGACTAGAAGAATTCTTTCAGAGGTGGATGATAAAAGAATACCTTGTGTATACATTATAGGGAATAGGATAAGATTCCATTCCTTATATTTAGGATGCATAAATATAAAGTTACGATATCTAATAATAATATTTAATGGGTAACTAGCTATATATTTTGGTGTAATAGTTGAAGTACAAAATTCTTTTAGTAACCATAACATGGGGTTATTTACAATAGTATTTTTATGTCTTAATGATATTTTCATGAGGTGAATGCTAATTAGTTCCCAATAATCTTTCCATTTTGCAACATATGACTGATCTATTAACAAAGTAATAACTTTTATAATAGAAGAGATAGCATATAAATTAAAGTCTGGAAATGAAATGCCCCCTTGAGACCAGCTATTAGTATGTTTCTTTAATGCAATCCTAGGTCTATTAGGTGCCCATAAGAAATTTAACATTTGTGAATTCAATTTCTTAATAATTATTTTTGTAGGTGGGAGTATTATTGATTGTATTAAGTATAATATCTTAGGGAATATTATCATTTTAATAATTGTGAGTCTCTCTTCCATGGTAAAAAACATATTGTTCCAGCTATTGAAAAGATTCTGTATATTATGAAGACAGTTACTATAATTATTATGTATAATAGATTTAATATCTTTAGTTAATATTATGCCTAAGTAAGTTATCTGACCTGAGTTGGGTATATATTTGTGAAAATCATTAGTGAGGACATTTTTTCGTGCGTATATTGGTAATATATTAGTTTTTTCTTCATTAAATATCAAACCAGAGATATTTTTAAAATCTGTCATTTTATCAAATAATGACTGCATAGAAGAGTTAGTTCCTGCTGACGTAATTAGAACATCATCTGCAAAAAGTTGAATTTTAGATATTGTATTTTCATCTATATCAAATCTTTCTATATCAGTGCTGTTTCTAATCAAATTAGCCCAAGGCTCCATTATTAAAGTAAAATAATAGTGGAGAAAGTGGACACCCTTGTTTTGTACCTTTTAATATGGGTATTTTTTGTGAGACATATGTTCCTATCTTAATGTAAGCCAATGCTCCTTTATATAGATGTTCAATTAAATTCACAAATGCATCAGAAAAATGTGTACACTTCAATAAGATAAACAAGTAGTCCCAACTTACTGAGTCAAATGCTGAAATTATATCAAGACTAATAAGTGTTAAGTCTTTCTTTTTCCTGTTTGCATAATCAATTAGCGTTAAAGTTCTCCTTATATTATCAAAAGTATTTCTATTTATAATAAAGCCTGTCTGATCTATATCTATTATACCTGGAATGATTGTCTTTAATCTGTCAGCAAAAATACTCATAAACATTTTATAGTCAACATTAAGTAATGAAATAAGTCTATAGGAAGTGCATCTGGTTGGGTCTTTATTGGGTTTTAAAATTGGTGAAATAAATGTGTATTGCCAGGATGGGGGAGTTTTTAACTCATTTTGAGCTGAAATGAAAACCCTATGTATTAATGAGTAAGTACTCTTAGGAAGAATTTTATAAATCTCTGGTATAATACCATCATTACCAGGTGCTTTGTTTGATTTAAGTTTGTTTATTTGTGTAATAACCTCTGTATATGAAATATTTTTATCTATTAATTTAGTCTGTTGTTTATTAAGTTTTTTGTTCATGTTTGCAGTTATAAATTTCTTTATTTTATCTTTAGAATCCATATTAATGCTATTGTGGTTAATTTTATGAAAGTGATTTCTAAATTCATCTAATATTTCTGGTAAACTAGAAACATTCTTCTTTTTCCCTGGAGAGAAAATTTCTTTGATATGATTTTGTTTATTCAGCCTTTTTGTTTTATTTTTAAGTCTATGTAAGTATTTGGGACTTATTGAGTAAGACAAAAACTTATATTTCTCTAATGTTATTTTGACTTTATGGCTTAAAATTTCTTTGTATTTCTCATTTAATTTATTTATTTCCTCAATGACTTTTTTGTCCATAATATTTTCTTTATTATTATGTTTATATGAGTCTAATTTGCTTTGAATATCTAGTAATTCCTTGTCCCAAGATTTCCTTTTATTATTATACCATCTGATACTTTGTCCATATAAATATGATTTTAGAGCATCCCAAATGTGAATAATGGAGACATCAGGTGTAGTGTTTAAGTCTAAGAAATGTTGCACCTCTGTAAGTATATAATCTCTATAGTCCTTTAGTTGAGTTAAGTATGCTGGTATTCTTTTGATCTGAACATTATAAGTACTCTTTACCATAAATTCAAAGACAATTGAATTATGATCTGATATAGGACATGAAATGATTTTGGAATTAATTAAGTCTGTTACCATTTGGTTAGAAATAAAGACTCTATCTATTCTTGAATAAGTTTTATATCTGTTAGAAAAAAAACGTGTATGGTAATGATTTAGAATCTATCTGATTATTAATATCATTCAAATTATATAAATTAATAAAATCCTTTAAATGTTTTGCATTAGATGTAATTTTCCTTTTTCCTATAGTACTAGTATCTTTTTCATGCAGGATACAATTAAAATCACCTGCTAAAATAATATCTCCTATAGAAAATGATATAATCTTATTGAGATCGTGTTTCACTGTATTAATGCCAATTCCTGGTATCCAATATACATTGATTAATGTATACATTTTCCCATTAATCTGTATTGTAACCATACAGAACATTCCTTTATCATCTTTATAAGACTTAATAGTTTTAGGTATGGGCATAGTTTTGTTCCATAAGATAGCCACTCCTCTTTGTTTCTGTGTGTGTTCTGAGCTAACCAAGACTGTATATTTATTAGTGGCTAATTTATCTATATCCTTTTTCAGGAGATGTGTTTCTTGAAGGAATATTAAATTGGCTCTATGCAAATTAATATAGCTCATTAAACTTGCCCTTTTACATGGATTATTCAATCCATTAATGTTTAAAGAAATTCCTTTTAGAAATACCATTTAACTTTTATAAACATATAAAACATATAATCAGAATAACATTTACTAAAATAAGTATTATTATGTCTCCTCGTTTAGGTGTCCCATTAATTATAGCTGTATTTAATGAAAATCCTATGGAATTTTGTGTAATTTTCACTTTTATTTGTAGTGACAATGAGTTTATAAAATGTGATGTGGATGTCAAAACTATATACACACAACAATAATCAGGTGAAAATAATGTTTGGATTAAACATTGCACCCAGCCTGGAGTTGAAAACTCCAACTTCGAGTAGCAAATACCACTCAAGTTATCCCCCTATCCTAAGCAGCAGTACTTCAGCTGTCACCAAATTAATTCGATACTAACTATTATTAACTAAAGTTAACCTCATTTAATTTGATTATCTACTATAACAAGGCTAAACAATTTATATAACAGCTTCATATAAACATATAAAACATTTAGAAACAACTAATATTGCTATGTACATCTATTCTATATAATAAACTCATAATCAAAATAGCATTCTAACAATCTTGGTAATGGGAGCAAAGAAGAGAGAGAGAGAGAGAGAGAGAGAGAGAGAGAGAAGGGAATATCCATATGGTAGTTTAATAAAAGTTTGTAAGAATAAGTTCTTATTATATGTTTATGCTCATTTGAATTCAATAACATTTATTATCTTAGGCTATTATGACTCAGACATTACTTATATTAGGGTATTCCCACTTTCTGCCATAGTAATACAGTTAAAAGCTTTAAAACTTTAAATTACTTGCACCAGAAGCTTCCTTCTCAAATTTATTATTGCCAATTAAATAAAATAATTATTCCCATGCATAAGTTAAAAGAACATACTGCACAGCAATATTGATTCCTAGTTATACATAAATCATTGTGATGAAAGCCATCTGTATTTTATATATCTGAACTGCAGCTTTAAAATATGTCACATGACAATTTCTTCTGAAATATAATCATAATGATACATATACTTGTCTGTTAGTCAAGGCAAATGATTTATAACATTACATATATTTAAATCATAAGCATCTATATACATTAAAGTGCAGCAGTCATATGAGCCTTCAAAAACAAGTGTGCATGTGTTTTACCTTCTATGCCTTCTAAAATATCTCATTTGTTTACTATGGCATATTAAGTCACTTAAAATCATTATAACTTTTATATTTTATAAGTTACATCTTAAATAAGTAAGTTATTATAAAGAAAAACTCACATTTAGATGTCATAAAGTTCGTTTTTCATCACAAAATCGCATTTACAGCAGTTCTACTTCCTGAAACAGTTTACTTCTTGAATTTGCGATGTGTCAGTGTGAAATCAGGGGTCAAAGTTCAAAATGGCTGCTTTCAGCTTCTCTGCATGTATTCTGAGTGTTGAAGCTTTTAAAACGACTCGAGGACACTATTCACGAGGAAACCCACATCCCAGATTGTCTCCCATAACATTCTGGTGGGAATTTTAATAAAAGCAAGTGACTGACATTCATTTTGTAATACAAATGGATCTAAACAGTGCAAAACCTTCTCGAAGCACTTTACAAGTCATTACAGTCTCTATGACAGTGAAACCAAGCCTTCAGTTGTTTAACATAAACACAACTTATTTTTATATGCCCCATTTCATTTTCTCATTCAGATCTTATTACATACACATATCAGTATTATCAGAAGCATATAACTTTATAAATAAGAGAGAGAGAGAGAGAGAGAGAAAAAAAAGGACCTACAAAGAGTATCTACAAAGATATTTTACTTGCTGTTTGTTTTAATAAAGTAGAACATGAGACATATTACTTTCAACTACTTTAGTTCTAGTTAACTGCAATTATATCATGACATATTATTTGAAATCATATATTAAGCAATTAAGTCATGGTATAATATTTAGCAACAGTATTTAAACAGCATAAATAATTTTAAAGAAATAATAAATTATTTTTCTTCTTATTTCATATTTTTCATCAAACCCCTCTCCCTGCCCTCCCCCACCCTTCACTAAATGTTTAGCTTAAAGCGAATGCCATTATTTAAAACAAGAAGAGAAAGGAAATGTATCAAATTACTAACCTTAGGTCTCTTTATCACAAAGAGAAACAAGTTGATTCATATCAGGTTATTTGTTCCTCAGGAAGTTTGATTATTTATAAAACAAAAATCAGTTCTTTGCACACAAAAAAAATAACTTTGAATAAATCCTTAAGATATTTGTGGCTTTCTTAAAAATGTAGTAACTGTAATTAAAGAGTTCAAAGAAATATAGAACATGTCATTTGTTTTTTAGTCTTTTTTGCTTCTCTAAAGTCTTCCAAGAAGTTCCTGTTGCCATCCTCTTTAGCGAAGGACTTGCCCATTCCATATCTTCTATTTTATCTAATATTTTGTTTTTTTTAATATACAGCAAAGCAGAGTCCAAGTCTTCAAAAATTCTAGGGCCATCCGGTAAAAAGATTTTTAGTCTGGAAGGAAATAAAAGATGAGTTTTGAACTGTGCTTTCTTAAGCTCTCTTATTAATGGCAGAAAAAAATTTCTTTTTGTTATTACCAAGGAAGAATAGTCATTGTCAAAACACACAGTTGCCTCATTAATTTTTATAGGTGCTTTAGCCCATGCAGATTTTAATACCATCTCCTTGTCATAAGATGATAAAAATCTTACAATAACTGATCTAGGATACTTTTTATTTATATTAGAATTAGATAAAGACCTATGGGCTCTTTCAATACCAAAAGAAAATGCTTCTGACAGATCTAAAGTTTTGGGAAGCCAAGTATTTAAAAAGGATGTAATGTTGTTACCTTCTATATTTTCTGGCAGTCCAAAAATCCTTATATTATTGCGTCTGGATCTGTTTTCCAAGTCATCTAGTTTGGATTGAAGGTGTGTGTTCTGTTTCAATAAGAATTCAATGTTAATTTCTTCTTCCTGAATTCTGTTGTCCATATCATTAAGAGTCTCTTCTATACCTGTAATCTGAGCTTTCTGATGTTGTAAGTCTTGATGTAACAAATACATTTGTTTTGTGTTTTTTTCTATAAAGTTATCAAGTTTAACATCCAGTCTGTCCATTTTAGTTGTTAGTTGCTGAATAGTTGATAGTAAAGACTGAAGCTCTTTCTTGATGCTGGAATCCTGACTGTTAGCCTTACTGGAACTCATTCTGAACAGAGGTGATGAAAGAGAAATTTCCACAAAGATTTCTGACAGGAAAATTATTTAAATTTTCTTTCTTTTTTAGATATTATTCAAGATACTGATATTCCAAACGTTTTTAGAAATAAAATTATTACATTAGTTGAATATTAAAGTAATTATTTCCTGTCAGTGTAGTTATGTTGGTGGAGCTGAAAAAATCTGCTGCTATCCTGTGTTCATCCTTGGCCACGCCCATTTTTATTGATTTCTTGATGAATTTTTTTTTTTTTTTTTTTTATTTATTATTAATTAAGTTTACTTTTTTGCACACATGGGGTTAAAAACCTTTTTGGAAGTTGGTTGCTTTTTAGTATCATGTGATCTGTTATTGGAGGGATATTTAAATGGGAATTGTTTTGGCATGGTTAGGTTCTGAAGAAGTCTTGGTTACATCCTGACGAAAGCACTTAACTGTTTTTTATTAAAATTTGATACATTTTCCTGCACTGTGGTGGTTTTCCTTTGAAACAGTACTTGATCTCTCAGTGGCTAAAGACATTAGACAGAGACTCAGAGAAAGGGCAACAATAGTGAATTACAGAGTATAAAACATACTGCTAAACAAATTAAAGCAAGGTAAAGGAACTACTTGAGACACAAGGAACCAAGATTACATTCTGCTGGGAGAGCTGTTGCTGAGTGGGTGAAGCCCCCCCCCCCCACGCCATTGGATGACCTTCTCACCTGCCTGTACTTGAATTATACACTAGTGATTCTATATGGCCATACTGCGCAGTAAAGTTTATATAGCTTGTGTAGCATTCTGCTGGACTGGGTATAAAGATGGTACATGTATTATAGCCTATTAACTGGCTTGATTTATGCAAGTTAAAAGACTGAACTATACTAAGGGTGGAACATCTATGTTATTTTCAAAGTATTCACTAGGGCAACAAACCCGAACCTAGCACTGTCAAAATAAATGGTCAGTAACTTACACTCCAAAGCCCTTAGTTACAAGAACTGCAGTTATTAGATAGGTGACGGTGACACTCAACATCAATGAACTGTATAATTTCAACTGTACTTATGTAGAGCAATCAACATAATAAAATGGGGCACCACTCATCAGCCTTTTTAGTCACCATAAAAGAAAAAAGAGCTGTATGCAGTAGGCAACAGTATTTCACAGAATATTTTGTTTTCATACAAAATTGCTTTAAAATTATTTAACAAATAGGACATGTTATTTCTGCGTGTGCTACTCTGAAAATGAGTTTCCAAAAAAAAAAAAAAAATCCATCACTGGCTAAAAACAATCGGTTGCTGATATTTGTCTGCCTACATTCTAAATAACGAAATATGACATCAATATGGTAACACCACCTTAGGACAAAGAACAATAAAGACAAAAATAGAATGTAGCACTCTAAGATAGTTCAAAACAAAGAAGACAATAATAATCAAACAGTAATCTTTTTGTTACTCCTTTCCTGGGAAGTGCCTTTCTGCCTCTTTAAAGGCTCATTCTACCAGGACTGTAGCTTCCTCTGGTGTTCTTTTTAAAGGACTGGATACCAATTCCATCCTTGAGGCTGCTACTTGGACCTTTTCCCGTACCTTTACTAGACATCACAAATCAGATGTTGTTTCCAGAGCAAGAGCTGGCTTTGCCAGAGCTATCCTGCATGGTTTTCTTGAGGGCTGTTGCAGGTATTCTTCTCCACAAGTTTCTTCTTGCATTTTTATACTTTCCCTTTAGTTAGGAATACTGCAACAGTGATATGGAAAGACATAGTGCAGTTGTGTAAAGTCTTACCATAACAGTAGATGTCCTTTTCTTTAATGTTGAAATATTTGCCCCCCCCCCCTTCTGCTATTCTCTTTTCCTTTTTTCTCCTTTCTGGATGCACTTTTTCCTCCTATTTCATTGGACTTTTGTTCCTCCTGGGGCTATTCAGTTCTGAGGTATGTACTTTACCTTTAGGCCCTACGCCTTGAGCGGTGAGAATGCATGTGGTGCATGATGTCTATGAAATCCTAAGACCTTGGTATACTGGCCAGACATTGGGCTACTCATTACAGGGAATTACTTCAGTTAAGAATACAGCAAGAGTGGAACAGAAGGACATCTACTCTTATGGTAAGATTTTACACAACTGTACGTTATGTTTACTTACACTGATAAAAAGAAACTGGCAATAAAAACAATTACTGTATAAGTAATATTTACTGAGTTACTAAGGCTGCAGAGATATCACTGAAAAAGTATCTTCACAGCCATCACACATTTGATTTTTTTGTGTGACACTGTAATCTCTACATATCCTTACTGATTGCCACCTTTTAAAACCATACAGAGTACTATATCCATAAAGTAGCAAAAATATTCTAAGAACTAATCCAAAATAAAAATGGAGGAAGGAGATTTTGTCAATATAGATGACTGCTAATAGGGGTACAGAAAAAATCAAAAGGGGTAGAAATTTACAGTTCAAAATTAGATAAGGAACCATAATATTGTGAGCAAATAACTAGACAGAGAAAAGTAATTCAGTAGGATTAGGCCAAGCAGAAGTTTAGACTTCAGGTTAGAGACTGCCTTCCCTACAAGAAATTAATATCAGAATACAGGCCGGAGAAAGAGAATGGGATACAGGAGTCCTAGGTAAAAAACCTGCTCTGGTAGAGATTTTTGTTATGCACAGAACAGAAACTGCTGTTTAAAAAAGCACAATTAGTATGGCAAATAAAATACGGCATAATAATTAAAAGAATCAGTCGGGTAGGACAGAAAAGATTAGGAAGATAGACTGAAAAAGCAATTTACAAAGGAACGAAACAGCATTTGTAATGCACCCAAATATACAAGAAGGTTTAGCATTCTGGAAGTATTCACAAAGGTACTTTTATATACCAAGCAGAATTCAGAGATTTTTTCTTCAGGTAGAAGGCAAATACTGGAGAGAGGTATTTTGTGTGTGTGTCTTTTTGGGAATGCAATCAGTTGGCAGATTTTAAAAACTCACTATACTTTTTTCGAGTGCGGGGAGTGCCTTCTGTGTGGAGTCTGCATGTCCTCCCTGCGGTTGGGTGGCATTCCAAAGACATGTGTAAATCGGCATTCCTTCATTGAAGGCTGGACGTCAAGCTGGCACCTTGGCGTTCATGAAAAATCTACTGCCAATCATTAGCGGACCGGAGTTCCACTGTGGCGACCCCTAACCGGGAAAAGCTGAAAGACAACAACAACTATAGAGTACTTTTTCAGAAATGTTGGGGAAGCAGATGTTGTATCTATGAAAAAAATTATTTTGAGTTGGGACATAAGATATTAATTTTCTAGGCACATCACAGCCTTGCAAAGTTGAATGCTACTGGCTGCCAAAAAATGATGGTGATCAAAATATAAATCATCTGTAACTAAACTACTGAATATTGTAAAAAAAGAACTGGAAGAGGGATCTTACATCTAAACAAATGGAATTTGTGGGAACAGTACATGCAGAATTATGTTCAGGAGGAATGAAGTTTAAGGGATGTCAGGCATTGAGCAATTTATGTAATGTTGGAGCAAATGATAATTGTTAAAACTGTATACTACATAAAAAACTTAAGAAATATCACTGTGTTTTTTTTCTTTTCTTTTAATGTTTGTGTACCTATGTCACTGCTGCAAGTGTGATTCAATAGAGATGTTTAAAAGTTAGTCCAAATGTAATTTATAAGCAATTATCAAATCATAAGGCATTATTTTTCATATCAATTACATCAGAAATAAATAAAGAGAAGGAATAAAATGAAGAAATAAAAAAGAAGAAAAAAATTGAACCATTCACAAACTAATCCCAGAGTTAACACAGACAGGAAAAGTAGCCAACATAATGCAGACATGTTATAACCTATAAAACTGAGGATGAAACAATTAAAGGGGAACTCAAGACCCACTTCTTCACCAACAGCCTCCAGCAGAGGTGATGAAGAGTAAAGGCAAACTGAAGATGTTCAGATTAGACTGAGGTAAGTGTATTAGGAGACTCATAATGAAAAGCTTGCATATTTGATGTAGTATGAGGTAGTCACATGACTAGGAAACAACAGGCACACAGAATAAATAAACTAGACCTTAGGTGAAAAAACTTTTATTTTATTTATACTTTGTTAACAGGGTTAGCCCCACGAGGCTAGTAGCCTCTTTTCAGGGGAGACCTGAGATGATATTTATACTACAAGAGTAAATTTGGCCAGTGCATCGAGAAACTTTATTTACTCTTTTTGATAGGTGCCATGGGAACTTTGACATCCACCAAAGCTACCACCAACTCAAGCAGATGAGACTTTGGTTTAACATCTCACTTGAAGGATGATACACTCAAAAGTGCAGCACCCCCAAAATTTCAGTTGAAGTATGATACACTCAGGAGTGCAGCACCCCCCCAAAATTTCAGTTGAAGTATGATACACTCAGGAGTGCAGCACCCCCCCCCCAACATCTCAGTTGAAGTATGATACACTCAGGAGTGCAGCACCCCCCCAACATCTCAGTTGAAGTATGATACACTCAGGAGTGCAGCACCCCCCCAACATCTCAGTTGAAGTATGATACACTCAGGAGTGCAGCACCCCCCCCCAACATCTCAGTTGAAGTGTGATACACTCAAGAGTGCAGCAATAGTTTTAAACCACTGCTTACATGACATCTTAACCAGTCCTGGTTCTGCACATGCTCATCACGAGGTTAAGACCTAGTGCTCACTGTACAATAATCTCCAAATACTCTCCTTAAACAGAATACTCTCAACCTCTCACTGAAATGACAAAACAATTTTTATACATAACTGCTGCCTGTTCAATCCATTAAGTTGCACATGGGCTTTCTCTTTATTAACTTCTACCCTTGTAACATCTTAGAATGTATAAATGTAACTACTGTATGTGTATAAATGTAAATAGGAATATAACTATTCTGTGTTTAACTGGAACTAAGTATAATGAATGTAAACAAGTTGAGCTTTTCTCCCTGGGTCTCAGATGAAAATGGGTATTACCCAGTTGGAATTTCCCAGTAAACAAAGACAAATAAATAAATAAATAAATATAAATAAAATTATCATCCAACTCTAATAATTTGGTATTAGAAGTAACTTCAATGGTTGTATTATCAAGAGAGAGCGTACTTTAAATTTCATGAGAGAGGGATTTGTTGATAAAACTAGTAGTTTGTTTTCTTTTTAGGGTTTATCATGACTTGTTAGTTGCAAAGCCATGTTTCAGTGGCAGGTGTCCTATGTTGTCAGATGTGCAAAATAGTGTGGAGTTATGTGCATACTGTATCAGGGAGGCCTGTTGTGTGGATGTGTGGAGGGCATTGGTGAGAATATTAAAGAGGAGGGGACCAAGGATGGAGCCTTGTGGTACACCAGTGGTGACTGAGAGGTAAAGAGAGAGCATGGAGTGCTATTTTACTGACTGATACCTATTGGACAGGTAGCTTTTGAACTACAGAAGGGTGAGTTGAGAGAGACCTAGTGAGGACACTGAAGTAGAGGTTTGCTGTGACAAACTGTGTTGAAGGCTTTAGACATAAAGAGAAAAACTAGTTTGCCGTTATCTCTAGCTTTACTGACTGTGTCTATATAGGCCAATAGCGCAGTGTTAGTACTATGGGAAGGATAGAAGCCATGTTGTGTGGGAGATGGGAGATCTTCCTGCAAGAGATAGTTTAGCAATTCTTTATGAATACATTATTTATTCAAGTATTTTGGAGAGGTGGATAATACTGCTGTAGGTCTAAAGATAGTAATGTCTGTTGAATTTCCTAATATATGAAGAGGTATAATGTGTGACTTTTTCCAGCAACAGGAAATGTGGAATTCCTGGACTGACCTATTTATAAGGATTGCCAGGATAAGAAATACTATTGGCTGATATTTTAAGGTACTTGCTTGGAAGGTCATCAGCTGAAGTAGAACATGGCTTGAGTTTGTATAGCAGTAGTTTTATATAGGATGCGGGTACAAGTTTGAAGATGAAAGTAGATGTGATAATATATGGTTGTTGGGCAGGGTTAGGATTAGATGTTGGGAAAACCTTGGTTAAAGATGCTGTATTATCTGTGAAGGAAGAGCTGAATTATATTGAAGTTTCGAGTGGTGAACTATAGGCCGAGGGGTTTGGGTTGAATTTTTGGACGGGATGCAAGATTTCCTTAATGGCTGTCCAGAATTATTTAAGGGTGTGTTTATTATTATTATAAAAGTTATTATAGCATAGTTTTTCTCTTCATTTATTTTCTTTTTAGTATGATCGTGAAGCATTTTGAAGTTTTCAAGATGTTGTGGTGTTTTATATTTTTGCCAGTCTTTCCGTGTTTTTTCTCGATCCTGCATTACCATACTGCTCTTTTTGTCTAGCCAGACTGCATTATTAGTTTATGTATTCCTTCTAGGAGGCGTAAGGCTATTTAAGATATTCAGGAAAGTTGTACTGAATTCATTTACAGCATCATATAAAGGGACAATTTTTAGGAAGTTCTTGTTAATAGATGATAGAGTAGTAATGAACATTTCTGGGTTAAACTTGAAAGGTATGTGTGCTGTTTTATAAACATGCTGTTTAAATGAATGTGTGAGAGATCTGGTTGCATAGACTGGGAAACAATCACTGAGACAGTCAGACATTGTACCTGTGGTGTTGTATTTGCTAGGGTCTTATACTAGGATCCAGTCTAATATGGAATTTTGATATCTTGCTATAATGTGTGGGGCTATTAATTAGTTGTATGAAACCATATAAATAAGTTCATGCTAGATGTAGGGGAGTTTATGTCCAACCAATTGACATTCACATCACCCAGTAGTATTTTCTCTTGTGGAAATATTATGGATATTCAGTGTAGGATATCTTCTAGTATACATAGGTTGTTGGCAGTAGGGATGTAAAGGACTGTAATAAATACGTGTTTATAATTACAAAAAAACCTGGGTATAGCTGCTCTCCATGAAACTGGATTAATAGCTTCAACATCTAATATGGAACCTCACCTGACTTTTCCAGTTATGCAGGAAAGGCTTTATGAACTCAAGGGGGAACCATTCAAAGTTATTGTGAATACTGGAAATATGAAACAAATCAAAAGTTTAATGTTTAAACAAATAAAACATAAAATCTTCGAAATGATAAGCTGTTTTGTCTCTTCCTAAGAACATCATCAGATAAATGTTCACCATCAGTGTTGTGTTAAATAAGATACTCATTTTAAATTCACCAGTCAGAATATTGTATTCTGCCAAGCCTCCTAATGCGATCAGCTGTAAAAGTCATATGCCCTAAAAAAGCATATCTCTTAAAAAACTCTCCATTATTTAAAACAAAATATATATGTATCTATATATAATATTGAAACTTATATTCAATACATTAAAAAACAAACCATGAAAGAAAAACATTATTAGTTGCATTCATAATCGCATAAAAATATTTTCTTATTCTAATTTACAATTCCTGTCAGAAGTGGGACTTAAAATCAAGGCAATTCTCAAAATATTTAATCACAAATTATCATTCTAATGCTTTAATTTTTAAAATGCAGGAAATGGATGTTTGCTCATTTAAACGAGGTCAGTTATTTGCATTAGGTGACAATTGCCAACACAGATCCCGTTTTTTCAAGAGTAGTGGCCAAGGTCTCCCTCTGTCATCCATTGGTACTTGTTCTAATATACAAAACTAAAAATAATGTTTGCTAAACAAGCACACATTCTTATACAACGCTTTAGTTTCCTTTTTCATTCTGATCTCATAAAGATGCTCATAAATCTGATTTTTTAAGTTTTCTTTCAGTCTTACCAATATAATTCAGTCTTACCAATATAAAAAAACTGAACCGAGCACACAACAGGCACAATAAACCACTCCTTTAGAGTCACAAGTATATCTATCTAACGCTGAAAATGTTAAAGTATTTAGTCTTATGCTGTCACATACTAAAATATATTTACAGTATGGGCATCCCCTGCATTTTTTCATTCCTACATTTGTCTTTCTCATAAGATTTTTTGTTTCAAAAATTGCTTTTATGTTTTGGCCACATTTGAAAACTACAAGTGGTTTTTCACCCACTAGATCTCTGAAATCATTGTCATGAGTTAATTGATGTCACCGCTTTTCCAAAATATTTTTTATCTCATAACTGTTGTTTGAAAACACAGTAATGAAAGAATTTTTAAAATTTGATAGAGTTGGGATCACTTCATTGTCAGAAAAAGGTTGTCTATCATTCAACAGAGTGATAGACAGCTCCTATGATAGATGATCTCCACCACCCAGTATGGGTCTAAAATAGCCACATTTGGGTTTATTGATCATCTTAATCATCATATTGTTTATGAATCCAAATGGGTATCCTCATTTCAGAAACATATCCCTGAGAAGACTACATTCATCCAGGAAGGCCTCTTCATCTGTAATTATATGGGCAGCTCTGACAAACTGCCCTTTGACCTCTGCTTTCTTTTGATATAATGGATGGCAACTATTAAAAACAAGAAAGCTATTTGAATATGTCTCCTTCCTCTAAATCCTTAAGATTAATCTGTTATTGGCAGAGTCTTTTTCTAGCCAAATATCCAGATAAGCAATATGAACACTGTTACACTCAAGTGTAAAATGAAGGAAATCCTTTAATTTTGAAATCCTATGGGATTTCTATTTGTATTTTGTCAGGATTATCTTTTGTATGAATTGCTACAATGCATCTATTCATTGTGTTACCTAACATCTACGGCTCAATGTTACAAGCCATCTAAATCCAGTAATTTTGAATTACTGCCAAAACCGATGGCATTTTTATTTGTATTCTGTAGTTGTACTAGTATTTGTATTCTATGTTTTGTAATGGGAGGTTTTCTCCCCGGGCGTCCTCTGAAAAAGGACCTGTGTCCAGTCGGACTTTCCTGATGAGCAAATGTAAAATAAATAAATAATAAATCAGTAGTCTGATTCATATACAAAAGGAATAGAGGAATCTCCTCAACTTCCCAGTCCATAGGATAAAAATATCATCCAGGTATTGAGTATAAAAAACACAAGATTTAAAATACTGGTTGTTAAAGATGAATTTCTTCTCTCACTCTGTCATCACAGTATTTGTGAAAAGGCCCCCACATGCAGCCCCCATCATTACACCAGTGCGTTGAAGATAGATGTCAGCTCCAAATTTAATAAAATTGTTTTCTAAGACATTCTCCAAGAAGCACCCATACACGTTAGTCCGATCCTGTATAATGCCCTTTTCATGCAAAAATGCCATAAACCATTCAATGCCCAGTTGATGTGGGATGACTGAGAATAAATCAAGGCCATCGATGGTAATAAAGATATAAGAATCTAGCTAATCTATGTATAATATATGCTCTCCTCTGAACTGGATATAATGGAATTGAGGAATCATAAGAGAAAGGTAAGAAATTATAACTGTCCAATCTAACTGAAGAAGTACTGGGGAAATTAAATGAACTTAAAAACAACAGTAATGTCAATTTAATGCAACCTGACAAATGAGAAGGACTTGTTCTAATGGATAAAAATGATTATCATGAGAAAATGCTGCAAATCTTTAAATCTTCATGTTATGAGAAGGTATTTGTAAATGAGTGTAATACTACTTATCATAAAATTAAAAACAATCTTAATGATTTGTTTATTGAGAAATCATTACTAATGAAGAATTTAGCTTTTTAAATGTTCTTTATCCAAAAATTCCCACCATGTTTGATCTCCCCAAAATACACAAAAATAAAGATCAGCCCCCAGTGAGGCCTATTGTGGGTGGGAGAGGATCTATTGTACATCCATTAGCCAAATTCCTTGATATTAACTTGAAACACCAGGTAGCCCAGGAGAGTGATGTTTGCAAGGATTCTTGAGAATTCTTGTGGAGAATTAATAATCTTCAGTATAAGAATTCTTAAGTGTTTATTACCATCGATGTCTGTAATTTATGCACAGTCATACCACATCAACTGCTTTACATAATTTTTGCACAAAAAAGGCATCATACAGGAAAAAGGATCGGACTAATGTGTATGAGAGTCTCTTAGACAATGCCTTACAAAACAATTTTATCAAATTTGGGGATGACATCTATCTTCAATACACTGATGTAGCGATGGGGGCTGCGTGTTGGTGCCTTTTTGCAAATACTGTAATGTTAGAGTGGGCGAAGAAATTCATCTTTAAAAAACAGTATTTTAAATCTTGTGATTTTTATACTTGATACCTGGATGATATTTTTATCCCTTGGGATGGGGAAGCTGAGGAGATTCCTCTGCTCCTCTCTTATATGAATCAGACTACTGATTTCTTTCATTTTATACAAGAATGTAACACTGCTCATATTGCTTATCTGGACATTTGGCTAGAAAAAGACTCTGCCAATAATGGATTCACCTCAATGATTTACAGAAAGGAGACATATTCAAACAGCTTTCTTGATTTTAGTAGCTCTCATCTGTTACATCAAAAGAAAGCATTGGTCAAAGGGCAGTTCATCAGAGCTGCCCATAGGATTACAGATGAGGAGGCACTCATGGATGAATGTAATCTCCTCAGGGATATGTTTCTGAAACAAAGGTACCCATTTGGATTCATAAACAATTAAATGATTGAGATCAATAAATGTGAATTTGGCCATTTTAGACCCATATTGGGTGGTGGAGATCATCTAACACAGGAGCTGTCTATCACTCTGTTGAATGATAGATAACCTTTCTCTGACAATGAAGTGACACCAACTCTATCAAGTTTTAAAAATTCTTTCATTACTGTGTTTTCAAACAACAGCTATGAGGTAAAAAATGTTTTGGAAAAGAACTGGTGTCTATTGACTCAGGACAATGATTTCAGAGATTTAATGAGTGTAAAACCACATGTAGTTTTCAAACTTGGCCAAAACTTAAAAGCAATTTTTGAGACGAAAAAACTTGTGAGAGAGACAAATGTATGAATGAAAAAAATGTGGGGGATGCCTGTACTGTAAATACATTTTAGTCTGTGATACAATAAGGCTAAATACTTTACAATTTTCAGTGTTGGATAGGTATAATTGTGACTCTAAAGGGATGGTTTATTGTGCCTGTTGTATGCTCTGTTCAGTTTTTTTATATTGGTAAGATGGAAAGAAAACTTAAAAATTAGATTTATGAACATCTTCATAAAATCAGAATGAAAAAGGAAACTAAAGCTTTATATATGCATGTGCGCTTGTATAGCAAACATATAAGTTATGTATATTAGAACAAGGACCAATGGATAACAGAGGGGGATCTTGGCCACTACTCTTGGAAAAATGGGAGCTGTGTTGGCAACTGTTAGCTAATGCCAATAACTGGCCTGGTTTAAATGAACAAACATCGATTTCCTGCATTTTAAAAATTAAAGCATTAGAATGATAATTTGTGGTTAAATATTTTGAGAATTGCCTTGATTTTAAGTCCTACATCTGAGAGGAACTGTAAATTAGAACAAGAAAATATTTTATGGGATTATGAATGCAACTAATAATGTTTCTCTTTCATGGTTTGTTTTTTAATGTAGTGAATATAAGTTTCAATATTATATCTTCTTCTTCTTCTTTCAGCTTTTCCCGGTTAGGGGTCGCCACAGCGGAACTCCAGTCCGCTAATGATTGGCAGTAGATTTTTACAGTGCGGAGTTGCCAGCCCAACACCCAACCTTCAACGAAGGCACACCCATTTTACGCATGTCTTTCGAATGCCACTCAACCACGGGGAGGACATGCAGACTCCACACAGAAGGCGCTCCAGCCGAGAATCAAACGGGAGAACCTCTTGCTGTGAGGCGACAATGCTACCACTGCACCACCGTGGCTTAAATATAGACACATATATATTTTGTTTTAAATAATGGAGAGTTTTTTTAGGAGGTGCTTTTTTAGAGCATATGACTTTTATAGCTGATCACATTAGAAGGCTTGGCAGAATACAGTATTCCGACTGGTGAATTTAAAATGAATATCTTATTTAACACGACACTGATGGTGGATGTTTATCTGATGATGTTCCTAGGAAGAGACAAAAGAGCTTATCATTGTACATTAATTTCTAAGATTTATGTTTTATTTGTTTAAACATTAAACTTTTGATTTGCTTTACATTTCCAGTATTCACAGTAACTTCAAGCAGTTCCGCCATGAGTTCACAATGCCTTTCCTGCAGTTTTTTTTTTTTTTTTGCCTTCTGTTTCTTTTCCAGTTATACCATAACATACCATGAAGAACCAGGAACAAAAATAGGAAAAATATGCATGATTGACACTAAGCATTCCACAGACTGTACTGATATTATAGAAAATTCTTCCTCTAATGATGAGTTTGGCACTAACTGGATAACAGGTAATTTCAAACTTCCTTAGAAGAAAGATGTTATTTTGCCCATTGTTTGTTATTCTCCAGCTGCTGTCCATTCAGTCAGTAGCTCTGTAGGTTAGATATTTACCTGTAATTCTGGAAGATCAGAAGACCTCGGGTTAGATTTCCACACTGCAGCCCAAATTCATTTCCCAGTAATGACACTACAGTACCACATAATGGGGCTAGTGCAGTCCTGTATGTGATGTGCTTTGAATAAGGTATCAAACTGAAGTCCTAGCTGTTAGAGTGAGTGGTGTTGAAAGTGCATGTAAAACATCCCAAATCAGTTATTGAATAGAGCAAGGATTCTTTAAAATCTATTTTACATATCAAACAATGTTTACAGCATATACAATTTCATAAATTACTCTGCATGCACATTATTTGTATACATTATACAAGATGCACCTAAACAGGAAACATTTCTTTCTGTTTTTCATTCAATCACAAAACTTTTGTTCCACAGCTAGTGCTTTAACTTAGTCAATACATCTTTGTTGCCCCCTTTTTATTGAACAAAACTTCTCCATGTCTTCCATTCCATAGCTTCCATAAAGACCTTAGAATTATTGTGTTTACTTTTTTGTCATTTCTATTTTTTCACCACAATAACCTAACTGTATCATGTTCATATTTACCTCTACTGCTGACCCTTATTTATTTGTTTCTTTGTTAGCTAGTTGGGCAAGCTGTTAGAAAAATATGTATTAATGTGTGTATGCTTAACGCTAATTAATAACCAGAAGAATTAACACGTTTTCCATTCTATTTTACATACACTGTGATATATAAATTGAGTTTCATATGAGACTGAAAAAGATGCTTTTTGAAAACTGCAGTATGCTTTCAGAAACTTACAAGATGCCCTCTGACCTAGTAATTGCTAGCACAGCAATATTCATGTTTATGCCTTTTGGAAATGTACTTGAGAAGCAGGTGCTTATCTGCTAGGTCAGGAACGAATGAATGAACAATACTATATTCTGTAAATGTAATGATTTTAAACAATCAGCTCTGTTCGAAGCATGAGAACATGTGCAGCTGTAGAAGCTTAGAGATAAATTAGACAAAGGATTATTAGAGAAATGAACTGTTAGCATTGTGCTTGAATTAGCCATAGTACCTTGAATGGTAACATAACATGTATCTAACTGGTGGCAATCAAGGCCACGTTGTTTTCCTCAGGAAGTTTCTCAAAAAAATTGATAAATCAGCAGAAATTCATGGGAATGATGGTCAACAAATGATGATGAAAAGACTGGTAATCTATTCCGCCAGCTTGGTAGGCCATGTCTAGTTAGAGAATGTATAAAAATGAAAGTATTTCCTGTTTCTAGTTAGACAAACTCTGTAATAGCACATTTTGTCTCCTTGCTGCAAGATTAAAGTGCCTTAACCTGAACCTACCATGTTTTGATCATTTTTAAAGTATATTTTTTTCCTTTGACAGTTTGGTCCTTCGGACCGGAAAGTACCTCTCGCTCTAGGCCTAAGTCAGAATTGGGCCCAGTGGCATGCATCTGTACGGAGAAGAGGCCAAATCGGCTCTCCTGTTTTAAAAGACCTCCGACTGAATTGTCGTTCGAAAGAGGCCAGCCACTGTTTCTGATCTGGGATTGGAGGACGAGTCAATGATCCAGTGGATCAACTCACGGAGGGTCAGGTAAGGAGGAATTTATTTTATTTCTGTTTTAAGATCAGGGACTAGTTGCAGAACTGTTTTTTGTCAGGAAGATTTGCATGTGCAGATCAGGGACAAAAAAAAGGTTACTGTCTTGTCATAGATCAGGGAAACAGAATAGGTAGGCAGTTATTCTAGATAAACTGTGAAAAGGTGTAGAACCGTCGTACCACGTGATAAGAAGGGTTACATAACAATTTACAGCTTAGCTAAGGCAACAATGGGAAACCAGTGCACGAAAACTTCCCGAGACCTGCCCCTAACTGAAGATGTGAAATATATGCAATTACAGCGTGCCGACAATGTTAAGTACTATACAAAATGGGTTGATAAGTATAAATTTGATGGTAATTTAGATAAACTTGCACTTATTAAACTTGTCAGGCAACTTAAAACAGACGCAAAAGGTCAATGAAAAAAGCAATGACAATTAGGAGTCCCTCAGGCACATAGGTGGCTTGAGGAAGCAAATCGTAGGGAACAAAAGATTAAAAATTCAAAAACGATGTTCTTAGACAAAGAAGATAATAACTTGGTGATAGCAACGGCCCCTCCTTCACCCCCTCCGCTTCCCTTACCAGAATATGGAGCGAGTGGACAAGCTGATCCACCTCCGCTATACCCAGCTGTTTCTACAGCATCAAAACCATTTGTCAGGGATCCTATCGAGACAAGGTCTTGAGCATGCAACTTGAGAGGGGAGATTGAATTATATGAAATAAATAGAAAATTACAAGCTATGAGTGAGGAAGAGATATGTCCACTCATAGAAGTACCAAATCCTCAGGCAGGACAGGCAGGACAGGATCCGACTCTTTTAGTTTATAGACCATGGACACTGGAAGATGTCCGGAAAGCCATGGAGGGAATTCCCCATCCGAAAGTGAATTTTCAAAAATTTTTAGAAGACTTACAGGGTATGAGATTAAGTTACCATTTGAATGGAAAGGAAGTAGAAAAAGTAGTTAGACAAATTGTAGGTCCAGATTGGCACATGATCAGTGGCGACTGGAATCCCCGTGACGCAGAGCTTAGACCACTCCCACATACTAATGCAGAATTGGATGGCAGAGTAAAAGGTCTGACAGACTGAATCTCTGAAAAATGGAAGCCTAGGGATGATTGAACTTGCATTAATCAGTGCATTCAACAAGAAGGTGAAACGGTTGATAGATATTATGCTAGATTATTAGAGTGTTTTAATAACCACTGCGGAATGCAGATACCAGAAAATCAGACACATGATTCCCCATATGAGCAGCAGCTGAAGAATGCATTCTTGAAAGGTAGTATAACTCCCATTAGCAGCTTTATTACGAAGCACATGGTAGATCATCGTATGAGTAGATTACAGCCATTACTTGAATATGCAAAACATGCAGAAAGACATTTTAATAGTAAAAAGAAAAAGAAAACTCAAGTATTTTCAGCAGAAGATGGGTCAGAAGTTTTTGTAGTACAAACTGGAAGAAAGGGTAAGAAAAATACCCAGGGAAACAAACAATCTGATAAGCGATCAGGGGATTTTGAAGAAAGAAAGAAAAGAGGTGAATGTTTTAAATGCGGGAAAAAAGGACACTTAGCAAGGGATTGCAGGCTAAATAAAAAGGTGACTACAGAAAATAAGGAGGATGAGGAATGACTATATGATAGTCAAGAATCATTGAATGAAAATAAATGGGAAAAGACAAGTGCAAATGTGATAGCAAGGGTAGAGGATGTACATGAATTTGTAGATGTTGAAGAAAACGAAATTTTAGACCTAGCCCTATTGAGCCTAGAGCTATACTTAGCAGACACAAAACCGGAAGTGACGCTTCTAGTAGAGGGGAGGGAAGTCAAATTTTTGTGTGACTCAGGGGCTTCACGGACCCTGATACATCCTTCCAAATTACCGGAAGATTCAGAATCACCAGATTATATACTAGTAAAAGCAGCTAATGGACAGCCTTATCGGGAGCCACTCTCCCATGACATAGCAATAACAGACCCCGTTTCAGGAATGACCCAGAAAAGTAAAATTGTGGTTTCTGCAAAATGCCCAGTAAATCTTTTGGGTAGAGACTTAATGCAGATATTTGGCATAGTCGTAGTTCCAACCATGCAGGGTATGGAAGCACAGCGACAAATGGATACTTTTGTAGTGCGACCGGAGGGTGAGACATATTATTGGTACAGCCAGGACTTGGTTGCGACTGGTCCAGGGGCAGTAACCGAAGAACTGATGAACGTAGCCATCAGTAAATCCCCCTCCCTCGACATTGACAAACAACATTTGCTGCACTGTACTCTATATTACTGTAATAGACCAGGACCTGATAAAGAATATGAGCAGGAGTTGTTTTAAAACCATGCAAACAGACCAGTGTTATGAAACTTGTACTCGGACACAGATGGAAACAGTGATATAAGCTGTTCATTGCCCCAGGAATTTTTAGCACTTTACAAATCCAATCGATTGCCACATGTTAGCTTAACTAAAAATAGAAGTCTGAAATGGGCAAACTTAGGAGAAAAAGTCACCAGGTGAGAAAAGCAGACAGAATTAGAACTCTCCAAACAAGGAGTACAGAAGCAGAAATTGAATTGGATAACACAGACACACCCAGCTGTGCACTCACAGGCTAGTGAGAATAGCTGAGTATTACTCTTATTGGAAGAAGAGGAAAAAGCCTTACGAAACATACCAGAGACTCTCTGGTCAACAGGGAAATCAGATATAGGGCTTATTCGAACAGCAGGACCAGTTACTATTACGCCAAAATCAGCATTTAGACCTCAGAAAAGACAGTATCCCTTGAGAAAGGATGCAGAGATGGGGATCAAACCTATAATAGCAGCCTTACTTAAGGAAGGAGTCTTAATAGAATCTCCCGATTCACCATGTAATACACCCTCATTTCCTGTTAGGAAAGCAAACGGGGAATGGCGTATGGTCCAAGATTTACAGGCTGTAAATAATGCAGTTATACCCAGGGCACCAACAGTGCCAGATCCGCATACTTTATTGAATGATTTAAAACCTCAGCAAAAGTATTTTTCTGTGGTAGATATTAGTAATGCATTTTTCTCAATACCGATACACCCCGACAGCCAACATTGATTTGCATTTACATTTCAGGGGAAACGGTATACATATACGAGATTACCACAGGGATATTGTGAAAGTCCAACAATATTTGCACAAGAAATGGCAAGCAACCTGGCGGGATTTATCCCACCGAGAGGTAGTCAGATTTTACTTTATGTAGATGACATTCTGCTGGCAGCCCCCACCCAGCAAGAATGTAGAGAGGACACCATAGCATTATTACAGTTTTTAGCTACTCAAGGACACAAAGTAAACAAAAACAAACTACAACTTTGGAGAAAACAAGTTAAGTACTTGGGATATGTAATATCCAAAGAAGGTAGAATATTAGATGAAGATAGAAAAACAGCAATATTACAAGCACCTAGACCAACTACCAAGAAGGAAATGATGTCCTTCCTGGGAACTACTAATTTTTGTCATAGTTGGATACCAAATTATGCTTTGGAATCTGCTCCACTGACTAATTTGATATTCAAAAAGCTGATGGCAGCACAGGATTTATTACAATGGACACCAGAAGTAGAAGCAGCTTTCTGCAAGCTGAAACAACTGATAGCATCATCCTTAGTTTTAGGATTACCGAACTATCATAAGCAATTTTTCCAAACTGTAGACTGTAAGCAAGGTTATATGACATCAGTGTTGACACAGCAACATGGGGACAAACAATGCCCCATAGCTTACTATTCATCGCAGTTAGACCCAGTGGCGCAATCCTTGCCCCACTGTGTACAAGCAGTAGTTGCAGCTGCAATGGCAGTGCAGGCTTCAGCCTCAGTAGTGTTATTCCACCCTCTCACATTGAGAGTGCCTCATGCAGTTGCAATTATTTTACTGCAAGAAAAAGTAGCATATCTTTCTCCTGCTAGACATCTTTCCTGTATGACTATACTGTTGAGCCAACCTCATATGACATTTGAAGGATGCACAACTTTGAATCCGTCAACCTTGCTCTCAAACCCTGCAGATGGCAAACCGCACTCCTGCCTGCAGGAGATTGAGAAAAAGACATTACCTAGACAAGACCTAACAGATGTTCCCTTGGATGATGCCGAGGTGACATACTATGTGGACGGCTTGTGCAGGAGGGGTCCTACAGGACAGACTCTAATGGGGTATGCAGTTATTTCTGATACTGAAACTTTAGAAGCAAAATCTTTACCACACAACTTATCTGCACAAGCAGCAGAATTGATTGCCTTGATAAGGGCATGTACCTTATCAGAAGGTAAGAAAGTAAATATTTTTACTGATAGTCAGTATGCTTTTTCTACTGTACATGTTTTTGCACAGCAGTGGAAAAATAGAGGAATGATAACATCTACTGGTAAACCAATTAATCATGCTCAATTTATTTTAGATTTATTAGACTCTATTCAGTTACCTCGAAGAGTAGCTATTTGCAAATGCGTAGCTCATACCAAGCAACAGGATAGAATTTCAAAAGGTAATGCGTGGGCTGATACAGCTGCAAAACAGGCAGCTTCAGCCTCAGGAGCTTTTCTTTTGAGTGAGGAATTACAACTCTCTGAGATTTTAGATTTAGAAATGTTGAAAACAATGCAGACACTTACTACGAATGCAGAAAAACAGAAGTGGATAAAACGAGGAGCAATTCTTGAAAAGGGACTGTATATCTCCAAAGAAAAGAAACCAATTCTGCCATCTAACTTGCATAGATATGCAGCTTTGTTGAGCCATGTCTCAACAGGGGGGGATGGTACAGTTAGTAAATCGAGTGTTTACAACGTATGGATTTACAAACTACACAAAAAATTTTTGTGCAGCATGCCATGTTTGTAACAAGCATCATGCACAAGGGGCATTGAAGCCTAAGCAAGGGAGTTTCCCTACACCACCGTATCCATTTCATACTATTTGTATGGATATCATAGAACTGAATAAATGTGAGAATAAAAAGTATTGCCTTATCATTATAGATATGTTTTCCAAATGGGTGGAAGCTTTTCCAACTAAAAATCCAGATGCAGCTACTGTTGCAGAGGTCCTTGTTAAAGAAATTATACCCAGATTTGGCACACCGGAAAAGATTTATAGTGATAACGGTACACATTTCGTGAACCAAACAGTGCAACAACTTAGTCGCTATTTCGGAATATCATTAAAAAATCACTGCGCATACCACCCCCAATCTGCAGGATTAGTAGAGAGGCATAATGGGGTGTTGAAGAATAAGCTTAGGAAATTGATGAGTGAGACACAAAAGAACTGGGTGCACTGTTTGCCTCTAGCACTGTTGAGCATGAGAACTTTTCCAAATGCAAAGGGATCGACTCCTTTTGAAACTTTGTTTGGGAGGGCATATTATACACCTAAATGGAAACCTCTCATGTCTGCAGAGCAGGAGGCTGACAGTTCACTTGCAGGGTATATGAGACGATTTTTGAATAACAAACTTTTGCAGTTAAATTCTGTTTCAGATAAAGAGCAACTGAAATCAGAAGCACCAGTAGCCCCAGGCACCTGGGTCTGGGTGAAGATTGTGAAGAAAAAGAACTGGAGTTCTCCGAAGTGGGAAGGACCGTACCAGGTACTACTGTCAACACCCACTGCAGTCAAGATCATGGAGCGAGCTTCCTGGATTCATTTGACGCACTGTAAACTGGTTAAGAACTTTGAATTGGACAAAAACTTTGTTACTGTTGCACAACGAGAGCATAATGGCCAGGTACAGAGTGAATAGAGACATTGAGCAACCTCAGAAAACTTGCATGATCATTTTGATAGCTATGCTAATCACATTGTTCTTTTTGTTGGGGCCACTCCTTTTTCCTGCCACAAAAGTTGAACTGATTAAACGTAATGAGCCAAACATAGACTGGCATCCGAACTTTAACACTTATCAGGCAATTACACGTGTGTATGCTGAGACATTTAATGTTTCGAACTGCTGGGTCTGCACGGCCATACCAACAGCATACGGGGTTTATTGATGGCTGCTATCCCCCTAGGGGTCAATGAGACCTGGGAAAATCTGTTTTTTGACACAGTAGCTATTAAAGCACATGATAAGGTAGCACTGTATTTGCCTGTAACACAAAAAGGAATTGTATGTTTTTACAAAAATGATACCATCCAAGTGGGATGGAGCAAGTGTAATGTCACCGTACAGTATAAATGTTATACAAAAGCAAATGATTTAGGTGGATCTTGTAGTACAGATTATAACTCATTTCTTAAATCTATGCATAAGACTCTTGATCAGGTACAATGTAATCCTGTACTTTTTAAACAGTCATCTGTAATAGACAGGAAAATGTTTCATGCAGGGCAGTCATTTCGTAACAAAGTAACAACTAAAATAGAGGACTGTTATTTTGTGTGTGGTAAAAAAGCATATAAATGGTTACCTGAGAATTGGTCTGGCAGTTGTTTTTGGGATACCTGGTCCCGGCCATACGACACACTGCAGTTTTGCCTCAGGGAAATATTCAAAATACCCGAGATGTAACCAAGAAGACTGTTAAGAAACCTGAGAATCCAGTGGGACAGATCGAAGCAGGCTGGAAAGACCATCGTAATGTGGGAACCAAACTTGTGCACATGGACTTGAGTGATGCTGTCATATCATGGGCAGGCATATTACCTGCATATGGTGCAGTTAAATCGATTTGGGAACTGCGAAAACTGTCTAAACTTCTCGAAGTAATGAGTAATGCGACTTTTTCTGCTCTTGAACTGATAACTGATGAAGTGAATGCCATGAGAACTGTAGTACTCCAAAACCGAATGACTCTTGACTTCACCCTAGCGGCGAGGGGTGGGACGTGCACTTTAATCAAAGAAGAATGATGTGCGTTTATTCCTGATCATCAGCATGAGATTAATGATCATCTTGAGGTGATTCAGCATGTGTCGGCCATGACCAAACCAGGCCCAAACCCTCTGACAGACTTTTTCCAGAATGTGTTTGGGGGGTGGGGTTCCATCCTAATGAACATATTGATTGCCATTGGGGTAGGATTACTCCTAATAGGAGTCTGTGTTTGTTGTGGAATCCCCTGCATGAAGAAATTAATCAAAAAATTCATAGATATATCAGTATCTGAGACTATGTATCAAAGTACTGAATTTGAAGAGCTGCTAGAATGTGAAACACTTTCATAAAAGTTTAAACTGAATGACTTTCTTAACTGCAAATCCTGATTGAAAGAGGTTAGGAGAAGAAATAAACTGTTTATTCTTTTTTGAAAATAGAATTAAAAAGTATTAACAGGAGGGAAATGTTAGAAAAATATGTATTAATGTGTGTATGCTTAACGCTAATTAATAACCAGAAGAATTAACACGTTTTTCATTCTATTTTACATGCACTGTGATATATAAATTGAGTTTCATATGAGACTGAAAAAGATGCTTTTTGAAAACTGCAGTATGCTTTCTGAAACTTGCAAGATGCCCTCTGACCTAGTAATTCCTAGCACAGCAATATTCATGTTTATGACTTTTGGAAATGTACTTGAGAAGCAGGTGCTTATCTGCTAGGTCAGGAACGAATGAATGAACAATACTATATTCTGTAAATGTAATGATTTTAAACAATCAGCTCTGTTCGAAGCATGAGAACATGTGCAGCTGCAGAAGCTTAGAGATAAAGTAGACCAAGGATTATTAGAGAAATGAACTGTTAGCATTGTGCTTGAATTAGCCATAGTACCTTGAATGGTAACATAACATGTATCTAACTGGTGGCAATCAAGGCCACGTTGTTTTCCTCAGGAAGTTTCTCACAAAAATTGATAAATCAGCAGAAATTCATGGGAATGATGGTCAACAAATGATGAAAAGACTGGCAATCTATTACGTCAGCTTGGTAGGCCATGTCTAGTTAGAGAATGTATAAAAATGAAAGTATTTCCTGTTTCTAGTTAGACAAACTCTGTAATAGCACATTTTGTCTCCTTGCTGCAAGATTAAAGTGCCTTAGCCTGAACCTACCGTGTTTTGATCATTTTTAAAGTATATTTTTTTCCTTTGACACAAGCCCACTGAACACAAGTGTCAATCTTCAGGGATGACCCAGGAGCACTGTCTAGTTAAGTTGTAATAATTCTGTCTGTAGCATTTTCCAAAGACATTATACTCCTTTGTAAATAACAAAGGAATTTCCCTTGTACATTTGCCAAATTTCCCCTGGTCAACAAGAAGACCTGGAAACAGACCATATGCATGGTGAGACTAATCTGGTTAACAAAATAAAACTAAATAAAATGAATAAATAAGCAATACACAACTACTAAAAACAAAAATAAGATACTCATCCTAGGTGACTTCAGTGCAGTTTCTTATCAGACCTTAATCTCTACCATTTAGTTAGAAAGCCACCCAAGCCAAATATAACAGCTAAAAACATTCTTTAAAAAAAACAATTTTATTAACATCACACATAGAATAGTTACATGAGTACACATGCAATTATAAAAGAAAAAAAAACATTTTGATATAGGTTTTCATTTGTACACGTTGTACAGATATAATTTTCGTCTTAATTATTTAAATTAACATTACAAAGACTGATCAAGTCCTGCCTTCCATGAAATATCACTCCTCCTGGACATCCATCCATCCATCCTCAACCCCTTTTCACATTTTGCACATGGGGTCGGGGTGTCACTTTAACAATGACAATCTAGAGCCAATGATTACACTGCCAGGGGCTAGCCCATTATTCTGTATATACTGATGTCCTTCTGTATCACTGTTGTAGTATTCTAAACAGAAGGGATCTCCTGTTCATGGCAGCACAATGCTTGGACAGTATACAAAAGCCTAATGATCTTGTATTTGTCGTACAACATGCTTATGCTCCCCGCACAGAACATAGGGCATAAAAGGGACGTATGGATGGAATTACCCAGAACTGCTTTGCTGCCAGAAAAGAGTCTATCATCCATCTTCAGTTGTCCACTCTTCAACTGACACTGTGGGTGATAGGGTTTTGATCCTTTTCGGGCACCTGTTTTTTCAGGATGTGCTCAGGGATTTACAGGAGGCAAGGAAATCCTCAGTCAGAACATCTTAACATGTCCAAATGGAAAAGATTTTCTGTCTGGTGCCATGCTCATAACCAGGACCCTCTTTTGCATTGCTCCAGTCTGGCCTTGCCTATTCTTCTGTGAAGGTCCATTTCTCAGCCATTTCTGTTTGTCTGCCCTTGAATCCTCCTTTGGCTTCTAGTTTTGAGGTCAAACAATTTCTTAAAGCATCCTGCATATTAGCCCCCCAAGGAAACCTATTCCTCCTCCTCCTTGGGGCCTTAATTTTGTTTTGGCTCCTTTTGAACCTGCAGATTCTGCTTCTTTGTAACATTGTACCTGAAAGACTCTCTCATTGCTGGCTCTTACTTCTGTTCAGGGAGTTTTTGAGCTCCTGACCCTTGTAGCCATTCATCTTTTTTTAGTTTTTCACAGGGACAGGGTGTCCCTTCATACTAATCCTTTTTCCTTTTTTTTTTGCCCAAGGTAGTAAATGAATAGTCCTTGATTCAGTCAGTACCACTCCCTTCCTTTTTCCCTTCTCTACAGTCTGCTAGTGAGAGGTCTTGCATACCTTGGCATTGCACAGACAGATCAGGTATTATTTGGATAAAACTGAGGCCTTTCATAAGTGTGATCAGCTTTTTGTTTCCTTACCTTGGTTGTCGACATTCTGGACTGTCGGCAATGTCAGGTAGACCCATATATGGATATATATATATATATATATATATATATATATATATATATATATATATATATATATGTATGTATATATATATATATATATATATATATATATATATATATATATATATATATATATGGGTCTACCTGACACGCCAAAGCACAGACAATGAAATAACCAACATGAAAAAAACGAAAAAAAAAAAAAGTTCAAAATCACGAAACTTCACATGCCCGACAAACCAAAATCCCGACAATCAACAAAACAAATACCTTTCCCGAAAAACACACACACAACACAAGCACACCAAAAACCTTACAAACCTACACTAAACCTTACATACACAACTATCTTTCCACTAACCTTAACCCAAACTCTAACCCTAAGGTCCGTCACTATCACACACTTAACCTTACCCGCACCCTAACCCTAACTCACTTAATCCACCCCTAACCCTCAAGTCTGTCACTATCATACACTTACCTTACCCGCTCCCTAACCCTAACTCACTTAACCCGCCCCTAAACCTAACTCACTTAACCCGCCCCTAAACCTAAACTCTGTCACTATCGCACACTTACCTGACCCGCACCCTACCCTAACATCCGTCACTATCACACACTTACCTTACCCACACCCTGACCTTAACTTCTGTCCCTATCGCACACTTACCTTAACATGTCAGTGTTCTCAGCCTAGGGATTCTCAACTGTCGGTCTTCTCCGTTGTCGATCTTCCGGTGTCAGTGTTCTCATTGTTGGCGATCTGCGATTTCGGCATTTTCAGGTAGACCCATATATATATATATATATATATATATATATATATATATATATGGGTCTACCTGACACGCCAAAGCACAGACAATGAAATAACCAACCATATATATATATATATATATATGTATATGTATATATATAAAACTAGATATATATAATATATATATATATATATATATATATATATATATATATGTGTGTGTGTGTGTGTGTGTGTATGTGTATAGATATATAGATAGATATATATATATATATATATATATATATATATATATATACACACACGCATACAGATAGACAAAGAGATATTCCAAGGAACCACTCTCTTTTCAATCACATTTCCAGTCATTTTTGTCTAACTATGGAAGAATCTTCTGAAGTCTTCCTGGGGTATAAAAATACCTGTGCAAACTTGTCCACACAAAGATCCTAAATTTTCTAGATTATGTAACATACTTGGTACCATACATACATCTTCCCATTGTTTCTTTGTATATTACATTTCCATTCTCATTTACCAGTCTTGTCTAACATCTTCTGATTTATTCCTATTGTTCTCTTGTCTTATTTTATATGCCCTGTTATGTATCTTTTTTTTTACTGCAACTTCTGTTCTAGACTTAACTATAAACTCAGTCAGAGCTGGTATTTCATTTAACACTCCCCTTTCCGTAGCAGGAAGGCAGTCTCCAACATGCAGTCCAAACTTCAGCTTGGCTTCATCTCACTCTAAGAGTCTTTCCTTCCATAGTTATTTGCTCCCAATACCTTGGCTGGTTTGTTAATTTTCTCTAATAATTTCAGCTCTCTCTTGCCTACTTTCTGTGCCTCTACTTACAGTCATTCCTATTGGTAAAATCTATTTTCTCCATTCCCATATTGGTTTAGTTCTGAAAATATTTTCTGCTTTCAAAATATAATATTCTGTATGGTTGTTACTGTTCTCCTTAAGTTGCTGCATCCAAAAATCTACTCTGTCCTTATTTTCTGAACTCCCCAACCCCTGTTTCAACATTATTTCTTTATACTTTGATTTGTAGTCTTCTGCTTGTGTTTTATTTATGAGTCTTAACTATGTAGCTCTAAACCATCCCTTCAAATTTGGTAATCCTAAACCACCTTGTTCTGGGTGGGGGGAGAAACCATTTATCCCACTTAACTTTTTCCATTCCGAATAAATTCCTTCAATTCTTTATTAGTTACGATCCACAGATTCTTTTCTGATTGATAAAAATATGCCTGCCTGATCTGTAGACAAAAATAAGGGGACTAGAAACATTTTCACTGTTTTTACCTTATTATCCATATCCATCTTCAGGATCTTCCAACGTTTCACTTTTTGTATTATCTTTTGTTTACTCTCAACCTTATCAACCATAATGGAATCTCTTTTTAATCCACACCCCCAAATACTTCATCTTATCTTGTCCCCATAAATGTGGATTTTGCAGAACTGATTCATGTTTGGGAACATAGTTTACTGGTAAACCCTTATTTATTTTATATCCTGAAAAAAAAAACTGAAACCATCTCAAGATATTCCACAGCACTGAAATATATGTTTTTGGATTCATCATATACAAAATAATATCATCTGCAAATAGGACAATTGTTCTTGCACTACCATGCCAGTTATACCTCTGAATTTGGAAGACCATTATTTTCTCTGTCAATGCCTCAAAGATTAAGGCAAATAACAAAGGAGAAAGAGGACTCCCCTGCCTGCATACTCTACTCAAGCCCAGTTATCATAGAGGAGCCCTCCCGCCTTGATTCTTGCCAGTGACCCTTCATATATGTCCCTAATTAACTGCAAATGCTGCCAATACCCGAATCATAAAATCCCATCTAACTCTTTCAAATGACTTTCCTGGGGTCTTCTTATACTGTTCAATAATCTCTATTAATGCTGTCAAATGTCTGTCTCCTTTTCACAAAATCACATTGATCCATATTAATCAGTTTGGTCGACACCTTAACTATTCTCTTAGCTAGTAAAAAACATTCTCTTTTTGTCTTCCTAATCATAAACCAACCTGACAAAGTTTCTTTAACCTAAATTTGCCCTCCAAACATTAGTAAGCACAATGCAAGCTCATTCAATTGTCTAGAAAAAATGAAAACCCCTCCCAAATTATGTCACATCTGCAATCACTCATCTAATACTGCAATACTCTACATTTTCTGTATAATGCCTTGCGTTCTTAGGACTAAACTGAATTTTTCCAAAGTTAGTCATGCAGCTTCTATATATTAGTCATGCAACATCTATACTAACCATTACCATAATAAACAACCAACGCCAAGCAATATTTCTCACTGAAGAGATGCCTGTGTAAAGCAACCCATTTGTCACAGAAGAAATACCAACTGAACTGTACACATTAGTCAAAGTAAAAGACTCAGCCTGAACCACTCAAAAAAAAAAAAAAAAAAAAAAAAACAACTCCATAGAGAACCACAAAATATACATTGCTCTATGCAACAGATTAATAAAGGCTTTGTACTTATGTAAAAAACAATCCTCTAACTTTACAAATTGTAGGAAAATTGAAAGAAATTTTGGAAGGAAGTTAACTGACTAGCCACTCAAAGTCAAATAATCCACCTCCGTTCTTCTATCCTAATGTTTTTGCAAACAAATTTGATACCCCTCTTCAGTCTCAGCTAAGTAATATCTCTCAATTGCCCCTGCCTTAGAGGGTCACTTTTTTCCAATCTTCTTCAAAATTATTTCTAATCAAGAAATAAGTATGTTTATTAATCACTTCCAAACCACTGATCACTGGTACTAATGGTATCGACCCATGATTCATTTGGTTACTGATTTATTTCATTGGTGTAGCATTCAAACTTATTACCAACAGGGATTCCTAAAAAGAAGAAGAACCAAAGTAGTCTACTCACATTTAATGACAGTATATTAACTAATGCTAAGAAAAGCAGCTTCACAAGTATCCTATTCATTGAATTTACCCAGTTTCGGTAGCCACAGTCTATGAATAAACTCACTCCAATTTTGGTTCTTCGGCAATGTACTGGTCTTTACGATTTTTCTAGCAGGTTCTTTGTTATTAGATCTCACAATATTCTGTCATTCCCTCATAACATCTCTGTTGTTGTTCCTCACTTATCAGTTTTACATCCCATTCTGTTCTGCTCTTTCATTAACTACCTTTCACTTGATCTCAAACTGTCAAACCTGTTTTACTATGCTAAAACCTTTATGATCTTCAGATCCACTCCTCAGCATGTAACTGTGCTGAACAAATTCCAAACAATAATTGTAAAGCTGCCTTGCTAGGGTAAGTAGCTTGTACTAAATGAAGAAAACTAAATGTATGCGCTTTGTTACTCAAGCTAAACCTAAAACGTTACCTACCCTAACTCGAAGTGCAGGCTGTTTTCAGTATTACAACTGCCAATAGCTTTCATTTTCCATCTCTGAGGTATGGAATATTGCACTTGTAATGTGGAGCAGGTGAGACGAATGCTTAATACTTGCTGATAATTTATTCCAACTTTGGTTATGGGGCTCACTACACAAGAATCTGTGCAAGTGCTTTTGGCACAGAGCAGCATGAAATGTGCTGTTTTGGGGATTCAAGGTGGGAGCTGTTCTTTACGATGAGGAGAAGTTGAGATGAATGTCATTGCAGTTGCATTTTTTCAAGGACATCTAAGGTACTGTTAAGCATTTTATTTGTATGGGTACCAATCTTTTGAACTTAGACTATGTTTGGTATTCTAGCATTGCCATTTTAGTTTGGCATTTAGACTGTACTTAGCTAGATTGTATAATGGCAGAGAGTATTGTGAATCATTGGTACATAGTGGATTGCTTTTTATTATTTTTGTTTTACAGCTATTTAATTAGCTGCTATTGTAGGGTATTCCTAATTATTTTTTCAACCAGATTTATTTCAATTTTTACTGCTATATTATATGGTCACATTTTTGAATTTGCATGTATTAATTTTCTTGTTATTTTGTAAATTGCTTTGATTAAATGTAATATAATAAATTTGAACTTCAACTTCAACTACTCTTGTTGTTACATATGACAAGCAAGCCAATGGGTAAAGTAGCATCCTGTAAGTATTTAGGTCTAATTCTAGTTCCCACCTTATCTATGTCTATTCACAGCAATAATCTAAAAGCAAACATTAACTCAGCCCAATATAGCTGTCAAAAATCTCTCACTTTCTCACACCTTAAGGTAAAGCTGCAATAGGTAAAACCATTTTGCAACACATTTATGATATGGATAACATTTCTTGTCTATTCTTCAAAGAAAAATTTTAGTAACTTACAAAATCCACCAATTTACTTTCATCTCCCACTAGTCAGATCACCACTGTAGCACCTTTAAAAGAGCAAACTGACTCCCAATACAGTAGGGTGCAAACCCCCTCCTGGTGACACTGACATACAAAATCCTATACAGCAACAACCCACTCATGCTTGTGTCGGCCTCATCAACAAAACACTCAATATCACCTGCGCAAAATTTTAGGAGATGTTGTCAGTACTGCAGAGCCTACTGATCTTCAACCCAAAACTGTGGAGCCAAATCCCCAACAGCATTATTAAAATGCCAACTATATAAAGAATTCAGGTAAAAATTACTGAAGCTAATCCAAACATTAGCTAAGTAATCATTCTTAGGCAACCTGATAGTATATAATCCACCATAACCTTAGCCCTGTTGGTTAAAACACATTGCCTTAATCATAAGCCCTACATGTAATCCTCAGCCTTAGTTTAGATACAAAGGTGAATTAGTAACAAAGCAATTGATATAGAGTGTTTCATTGCAATCTCATCAGTTACTCATTCTTACATGCACTCAAAAGACTTTTGTGTTTGGCATGTCTATGAATATTGCTTCTGTTTATGTCATGTTTATGTTATTATTGTCCATCTGTATGGTGGCTGAAATAAGCCATGTTGGAGCAATCCACGACCCTGGGTAACAGCTATAATTAATTAATAAATATATAAATAAAGAAAGAAACAACAAATAAAGCCATGACAGTCTGCATACAGGATCATACACAGTAATTCTAAGCTTGATAAGTATTTTATCAAGCTTTATCTCTGACGATGCAGTGCTGACATACATTCACTAACACTGCTGTCTCCACTCTAGTTCTCACACCTTCAGGAGGCTGTTTATTATAAAACAGAATGTTTATTACTCTACTGTCCAGCAAAAGTATTATCCACTGAGTTTCAGAGATCAAGAATCCATTACTGTTAAGCTCAGCAACTACTCTAGTTACCCTAGTAGCAGAAATATTACCCATATTCACCTCTTACAGCTTGACCATGGGAAGTCAAATCAGCAATAATGGAGTGGGTATATGTTAAAGAGAAGAATGCATGCAGTTTTATGAAGACATATATGAGCACACAAGATCAAATTGCATTTAGGTACAATACTTTTGATATTACCATATGTCCAGTTATATATCCCATGCATATAATTTGAAGCTATCATCATAGTTTATTTGTAGTTTGGCAAAATAATCCTTTTCTAAACACTCATGTAAATAGTTTCATTTACAGCAGTAGTATTTAGTATAGTAAAAAAACTGCTGTGAGACAGACTCTTGAAAGACAAGAGTTCAAAGCAGTCACTCTGGCTGAGACTTGCTCAGAAGTGATGAAGGTTTGGAGAAGCAATGTTTCTTTAGACAGCTCCCTTCACCATCCATGATCCACTACATAATTATTTTAACGTAGAAGTCAAACAAACTGCATGAAAAGGAAACACTTGTGTTTCCAATAAAGCCAAGTATTTCCTTTAGCTAACATAGAAAATACATAGACTTTCTGGAAGTAAGAATTTAAATAACAGCTTTAAGTAATGATCATCAAACTGCAGGCATTTAGCCGCGGTGGTGCAGTGGTTAGCGTTGTCGCCTCACAGCAAGAGGTTCTCCCGTTCGATTCTCAGCTGGAGCGCCTTCTGTGTGGAGTCTGCATGTCCTCCCCACAGTCGAGTGATGTTAAAGACATGCAGGTAGGTGCGAGCGTGAATGGGCGTGCCTTTGCTGAAGTTTGGGCGTCGGGCTGGCAACTCGGCACCATAAAAATCCACTGCCAATCATGAGTGGACCAGAGTTCCGCTGTGGCGACCCCTAACTGGGAAAAGCCGAAAGTCTTTTAATCAAACTACAGGCATTTATACACAGTCCACATCTCAGCTCAGATAACTAAAGAAACTAAAACAGACACAGCCGTTCAGCAAACAACATGAAGTTCTGCATAAAAACATGCAAAAACTGTCCTTTTTTGTTTGTTTTACTATAGAAATAGATAAATAAAGCATTAGTTTGTGGTAAATAGTGTGTTACAATTTTCCAAATATCCAAATCTTTTATAAAGCTTTACAATAGCATTAAAATGACACATTTTTTACAGAATCGTTTGTTGTAATTTTATATGCCTTTGGGTATATACGTAAACTGACAGTCACATAACATTTATTTTTTATCTTTTCACAAGTAACTATGAATAACTTTAAAATAACACAAAATAATAAGGTACTGTGTTCAGCACATAAGCATTTATAAAATGAGTAGTGAAATAGGTCTTGACTTATGCATAAACATTATTTTTTTTTTATTTTATAAAACACATTTAATTTACTTAAAATGATAGATGATACGCATGGTAATAGTGTATTGTATTTTACAGTGCTCTGATGCTTTATCATTTTATCACTAAGTTATCTACAAGTGAGTGTCTATTAGAAAATATATTTACAGAAGTTCTTATATAAGGGTTTTCAGATACAGATACAGGATCACACATTTCATGAATGCCCTTCACTACATACCTTGTACTAATAAACAGAGCAAACCTGCAAACACACATGAAAAGCTTCCCTTTTTTGCCATAAATTCTCAGTTTAAATTCTTCAATAATGTGTTATTTTCCTAAATTTAAATATAGTTTGAGATGGCCCAGCTGATTGTGGTAAGGAACAGTATTACCAGAAAATGAAAGGTTGGTACTCACCAGCAATAAGGAACTATAGCCTGCCATAAACCTCAAAAGAGAAACTTTACAATGCTCTTACTATCTACAAGGAATAAACCATGATTCTTGTTGAATAATTGAAAGTTAGTGGCTTAGACTATATATCTCACCTGCAGTACTAAAATTAACATTCTGGTCATAAACATTAGGTAATCTATATTTTAATATAAAGACGTGCACTTACAAATTACTTGTACACAGACAATATCCTGCATATTTTATAGAATCTCATAAAGCTTTTGCAGTACCAGCATGGCATCCCCTTCTTCCAATTTATTATAAGGTTTACATTTATTATATCTTCCAGTTTTGTTTTTCCTATAGTTTCTGTTGTTTTAATATGTGACTATGCTTCACTGATATAATTTATCAAAACTTCGAACAAGCACATTAGAAAAATTGTTATGCATTTGTCGATTTCAGGGCTCTAGCACCTCAGGAAGAGGAGGAAATGGGTGAGGTTGAAAAAGAAGAATGGCAGCGTCTCAAAACAGCATGTTTGGGGAATATAAAACAGATATGCAGACAAGTCAGGTATGGAAATGAGGTGCATGAAGAAAGCTGGTGGTGGAATGCAGAAGTCCAGCAAGTCATCAAAAGAAAGAAGAAAGAAGAAGTCCAGGAAAAAGTGGGAGAGAGACAAACTAGACCAGCAAACTCAGATGAGGTCACAACAGACATGAGCAAGATATTGAGTGAATTAGGTGAAAATGGCTCCTGAGAGTACTCATAGCAGGATGAAGAGAAAGGCATATCCCAGATGACTAGAGAATAAGTATTCTAATGCCCATGTAAAAAACAAGAGGCCTTTCACAACTGTGGGAAGTATGGTGGTATCATGGTTTGTAGTATGACAGATAGCTGAGAAGAAGCTTGAAATGAAGAAAGATTCCAACTGGGCATTCCTAGACTTGGAGAAAACATATTACAATGCCCCAAGCGGTCAGACTCAAAGAGGGACTCCCAGTAGGAGTGAGTGTGCATCATTAGTTCAGTTTTGAGCCCACTGCTGTTCATACTAGTGATAGACTACATCAGAAAACAGGTCAGGGATACTGATCAATGAAGCTGCTTTATGTAGATGATGTGGCATTACGAGCAAACTCTAAACAAGTACTTCAGCAAATGGTAGGGGAATGGAATGTAAAACTGAAGGCCCATGGGATGAAACTGAGGACAGACAAGACATTTGTCATGGCAGCAAATGGGGGAAATCTGAAGAAGCTGAAAATAGAGATAGAAACGAAGACAGTGGAACAAGTTAACAGCTTCAACTCTCTAGAAGGGTGTTTGAGGATAATGGAGGTCTGAAAGAGAAAGTCAAAGCTAGAATCAGAGGGGCTGCAGCCAAGTGAAACATAGTATCAGTGGTAGTGTGGGACAGAATGTCAAAAAATCAGGAGAGTAAGGTGTACAAAGCAGAGGTGTGACCAGTACTACCGTATGGTACAAATGCCTAGACAGTAAAAGCAGAGCAGTTGGGAAAGTGAGAAGTGATGGAGATGAAGTGCTTGAGACAAGTGGTACAATGTACACTGGGGCACAGAGGAAGAAATAAGGATCTCAGAGCAGAAACCAATGCAGCTCCAACTGCAGAGAAGATCCAAGAGAACAGCTTACAGTAGTTTGGTATCATGTGCAGGAAAGCAGAAGGCAATCTGGTGAAGAAGATTTGGGAGAGACAGAAAAAAGTTGAGGAAAAGAGAACATCCAGCAAAGTGATGAATGGATTGTGTGAGAGAAGACCTGCGACAGTCAGGCATGACTATTGAAGAAAGTAATACAATCACAGTGATTCGAGAAAAATGTCAGTTGATGTGACACCCCAACCCCATGTAGTAAATGGGAATAACAAGGGCTGATGATGATTTGTTGTAATTAATCTAGATTTCCAAATGTCAGTCTGTGTTGTATAACTATACTATATATAAAGCACCGCCTTTATAAAAGGGATGTGGAGTCATTTAATATACAGAAAATGATTCATCTTGCAGATTCTACAATGGCGTTTTCCTATATATGCTTTATAAAAGAGATGTCTCATCATTTAGTGCAAGGCCAACTTATTAACTGCTGATTCTACAACAGTTTTGCCTGGTGATACTGAATTTTGAAGGATGTTAGACTTCCTAGGAGTGTATTCTAATTACAGCTTTGTTACTACTTCATACACGTTAATGGAGTCAAGGATTTTTTGTTTGACTACTCAAGTGGGGTCAGGGATTTGTTGTCTGATTATTCAAAATTATTTTACTTGCATCTTTTCAGTGTTCTCTATGGCGCTACTTAATCATCCCTACTGTTTATTTAAAAGACCTTTAATGCCCACTCGTTCTGCTACAAGAAACAGGGCAATTTAAAATGTCATTTAAAGAACAGTACCCCAGGAATACAGCACTCTTCCCCATAATGCATTGCACTGCCAGTGCTGAAATATGAATGCAGCATCCCAACATGGGCAAAGAGCCCACAGACTACATCTCTTTCTGGTATCACATCAGTGTGTAACTGCTCAGCCATTACCAGTAGTTCTGTGTTTTAAATGCAATGCATTGTACTTGAGGTAATCAAATTTCTCATATCTCAGGACAAAGAAACATCAGAGAGAGAGAGAGAAAGGTGTCAGTAGTAATCAGCTACTGGTACTTAACCTCCTACAGCAGAGATGGGAACTGCTGTACTTCATGGCCACTGATATTAAATTAATATTAAATTATATGCCTATAAACACCTGCCTATATGCACTTACATTTCAAATAGGATTGCAGAGCACACCCATATCACCCTGTGTGCAAACAAAACATAATTAAGTGGCATGTTGTTAGACTGGAAATGAAGTGCCCTTGTCAGCTCACAAAATAAGTAGAGGTTCTTAAACTTAGACTGAGATATCAGGGTTTATAGAACTATATATTTTTTTCTGTAAAGTGGTTTATGAAGCAATGGCAATGTTCATAAAAGAGTAACATCAAGAAGATGTAACATACCATCTGTGGATACAGGAGAGTTAATGAAAATTAAGTTTTTAGTCATGTAAATTAACAGCTTAACAGAATATTTAAACCAAACAGTTCTTGTCTTCAGTGGAACTCTTACCTTCCCAGTGTTAGAACTCAGTTAGTTAATAGGTTCATAGGTGTTTACTAGGCTAATTACCACATGGGTCTTTTTAAGCCTAGTCATGCATCCCAAATCTCTGACGAGTTCTGATACCCTTGATAAGTGTAAGCATGGGCCTGGGAGATGAACCATTTATGGGATACCTGTTTGCATCAGAGACATAGGTGCCAAACCAGGAATGAATTTCTGGTTTCCCATCCAGTTGTCCTACTTGCACTTAAATTGAACTAGGGAGGAACTCTGCTTCACATGGATGGGGAGCCTGTTCCATAAACGCGGTAGTCTCTGGGATACATACCTATCTCTCCAGCAGGTCCTATTTATATCACAGGCAAGGTTTAAGTCTTTTTTTGGTACTGTTTATTTTATGGATATACAGGAGGTCCATCAGAGTGGGGTCTGACAACGCCCTGTATGCCAGGCATAGATCTCCCCTCAAAAGCCTGTAGGAGACAGAATACAGGGATAGGGCTTTGAGGCAATCTGCATAGGACATCTTTCTTATACCCTGTATTCTTTTAGTGAGGAACCTCTGTGGGCATTCCAGTTGTTGGATATGCTTGGTTAGGTACATACCAAAGGGGGCATTGCACTCAATGATAGGTCTAATGAAGGCCAAATACAGTGCAACAATGACTAACTTGGAATTAGATGCCATACCTTTGTTTATAAGTTGTGCAACATAGAATGATTTCTTCACCACAGTAGACACATGATGATCAAAGGCTAGATTACTATTTATGTGTGTCCCTAAGTCTCTGATCACTGGGTCAACTCTAAGGGGTGTGTTGTCAATATGATAGTTCCCAGGGATGGATGACTTCCAAAAAAATACTATTATGCATTTCTTGGCATTTAGTTTTAGTCCATGACTCTGACACAAGTTGTTTGCCTGTGTCAGCCCCTCCTGGAGAACGTTTGTGTCAGTGTGAGATTCAATGACAGCTCCTAATTTGCAATCATCTGCAAATTTACTCAGCCAGAGACCACTCACATTGGCCTTGACTTCTGAGAAGTAAATGCCAAAAAGGAGCGGTCAAAGGACTGATCCCTGAGGGACTCCAATTGTGACTGGCCTCTTTGTAGAGGAATAATACTAGAGTTAATATATTTTTTAGGGAATGGGTAAACTATAGATGAAACCCTGACTGAAGAAAGTACAGTTGTGTAACATCTTATGATAACAGTAGATATCCTTCTCTTCCCCGTTGCAGTATTCTTAATATGATGGAGAGTGGAAAAAACTCAGGAAGAAGATAAGGAGGAGGAAGGGCCAGCAGAGCCTTCTAAGAACCTATGAAGAATAGCCCCAGCAAACCTAGCTCTAGCACTAAATATGACATCATGTGACATCCAGTTTGTAGTACTTGGTCAAGGTATGCACAGAAGTCCAGGCAGCTGCCTCAAGGATAGAACAAGTATCCAAATCCTTGAAAAGACACCAGAAGAAGCCACAGCCCTAGTAGAGTGAGCCTTGACCATTACAAGGAAGGCTCTTACCATGATAAGAATAACAAAAAGAAGTGGCTTTAGAAATCCAAGAGGAAATAGTCTGCTTGGAAACTCCCAAACCTAATGCTCTAAGATGAAAAGAAACAAAAATCTGATCAGATTTTCAAAAAGCTTTAGTTTTGTCCAAGTAAAATGTGATTTGTCTATGCACATCCGAAGTGTGCAGCACCTTCTCACTACCATATTGCTGAGAAGGGAAAAAAGTGGGCAAAGGAATAGACATTAAGAGACAACTCATTCACCACCTTGGGCATAAAAGAAGGATTTGTACAAAGAGATTCTCTGTCCTTATAAAAAAACTAAAAAAGGAGGAACAGCCATAAGGGCTTGAGGCTCAGACACTGATCTGGCAGAAGTGAGGGTTAACAAAAGTACAGTCTTCCAAGAACAATGTGGTAAGGAAGCTGCAGGCTCAAAAGGAGCCTGAGTCAATTTTCCCAAAACAAAATTAAAATCCCAGGAAGGGGCTTCCTGAGAGGTCTGATATGAAGGACACTGTTAAGAAACTGTTTGGCCTTGAACCTAGAGGACAAAGGAGGAGCTGAAGGCAGACAAGCATAAATAGCTGACAGGTGGGCTTTAACAGAAGAATATACCAGCCAAGCACTGAGCAATTCACACAAAGAAGAGAGAAGCAAAGGAGCATCCACAATAGTGGGTCCAGATTACAAACAGAAAACATCTTCCATTTGGACAAGTAGGATTTCCTAATAGTGGGTTGCATGGCCTCCTTCAGAACCCAAACCACGTCCTCAGAAAAAAGGTGCCTATAGCGAATCAGAATCCTATCACCCACACTGTCATTGAAGAGCAGACAGATGGGGATGAATGAGAGATCCCTTGTCTTGTATGAGAAGATCCAGCCTGTGAGATAGCTTGTGATGACTGCCCATGGCTAAATGCAGAAGAAGAGGGAACCAATGTTGTCTGGGCCAAATGGGAGTCACCAAGATTTTCGGAGCATCTTATTTTATCTTCCACAGGATTTTTGGAATGAGACAAAGGGGAAGGAAGGCATAAAGAAATATCCCTGTCCATGAATAAAATAGGGCTTCCACCTTCTAGGCCAGAGGACATGGTGTCCTGGCATAAAATTAAGGAAGTTGCCTGTTGAGAGGGGGAGGCAAAGGGATCTACTTGAGGACTACCCCACTGGTGAATAATGTCCTGAAACAACATCCCTTTGAAGCTTCCACTCATTAGATTGCATTATGGACCAGTTCCAGCAGTCTGCCACAAAAATCTAACTGGAAGGAATGTATAGTGCCTGAAGTGTCACTTAGTACTGAATCACTAGCTCCCACGCATGGAGTGCCAATCTGCAAAGAAGATAGGACCTTGTCCCCCCTTGTTTGTTGATATACTACATTACTGTGGTGTTGTCTGTAATGATCTTTAGGGGTCCGGGAGAAAACAGAGGATGGAAAGCAGTTATGGCCAACAGAAGAGCTCTCATCTCCTTGATATTGATGTGCTCCTTCTGTTTCTGAGGAGACCGGAGGCCTTGCACCTTTTGGTTTCAGAAGGAAGCCACCCAACCCCCATCTGAGGCAGCTGTGAAAAACTGCTCAGAGGGAAGCAGGGGTTGAAAGGGAAACCCTGGATTCAAAGTGAATCCACCACTGAAATTCCAACTTGAGACTCCTCTTCTTCAGAGCCATAATCCAAAAAGGAAGGAATCTGGGATGAATAGGCCAGAGATTCCTCATCAGACTTACACTCAAAAATCATAGTCAGGATTTCCTCACTAACCAGTATCTGAGGAACCCCCTAGGCCCTTAGGTAATAATCAGCAGCAGTTCTCCCTGAGCATCTGAAGTGGATGTCTCCAAGGCCTCCAAGGATGTGCAAGAAGCCAGATCCATGCTAGCCTCTGAACTAGTTGCAGCAGAGGATTCCAGCCTAGGAAACTGATGATCCTCCAGGCTTTCACCACCATCAAGAGAGACATGGTTATTACTAACATGGGCAACCATTGCTCTACACCAATAGTCAATTCCTCCCTGGTTAGATCCAACCACAAACTAATCACCATGGAAATCCACATCTCACCCACACCCCCCACAAATGTAAACACTATGAAAAACTTCTCCAAAGCTGACTTTGGGCTCCTAAAAACAGAGGTGGCTAACTTCATGTCACCCATGTAAATGGAAAATAGATGCATGACTGCAGAATCATACACCAATGCACTGTAAGAACGCATACATAAATGCATGGAACTAGCCATACCCAAAAGAACCAAGAAGCTCTCCTCTGAAAAAGGAAGCCAATCTGGTGACCCCCTGCCATTAACAAACTCTACAACAGAAGGAAGAAACTGTTGCAGAAACAGATGAAGTCCCAAGACTGGAAAAACTCCCGTATTAGCCTCAACAAAAAGTTGAGATCCCTCATCAAAACCTCTAAAGCCAGCTATGAAGGCAGAATTGCGGGAGACACTAAAAACACCCATAAAGCCTTCTATAGTTATATCAAGAATCTCCACGGCAATACACAGGTTTGCTCTGAGTTACTGCACAATGGTACCTCTTATACTGAGCCAACAGATATTGCCAACATACTGGCTGACAGATTCAGTGCCAACTTTACCCCCCCCCCCCCAAAGAACCAATCAGAATACCGGAGGAATGCCAGGCACCCAGCATTACTGCAGCACATGTTAAAGTTGCATTGTCCAAGGCCAAGAATATACCTTCCATGGTTCCCGACAATATCCCTGGATGTGTTCTACATGAACTACAAACTGAACTGGCTCCACATTTATGTGCCCTGTTTATTCACAGCCTCACCTCATACTTTGTCCCTACTGAATGGTGCACTGCTACAGTCATCCCTCTCCATAAAGGGGGAGAGACTACAGACCCTGGGAATTATCGCCTTATTAGCCTGATGAGTCTGATATGTAAGGTTATGGAGTGCATCATCATGGACCTAATTAACAAGGATATAGGGAATCTCCAAACTCTAGATCCCACGCAATTTGGTTTTGTGAAAGGTAGATCATGCCTGCTCAACCTGATTAACTTCTTTGAGTCAGTCACCAGAGCTGTGGATGAGGGCAAGGCAGTTCATACAGCCTACCTCAATCTAGCCAAGGCCTTTGATACCATTCCCCGCTCAGGAATTATTGATAAACTCACCAAACTAGGCATCAACCCCTATATCACTAGGTGGGTTGCAAATTGGCTCACAGATAGAGCCCACAGTTTGAAAGTAGCAGACTCCAAATCAGACTGCCAACCAGTCACGAGTGGAGTCCCACAAGGATTGGTCCTGGGACCTCTCCTGTTTGGCATCTACTTCTCAGAAGTCCAGACCAACACGGAGGGATTCTGGCTGACCAAGTTCACAGACAACTGCAAGCTGGGAGCCATTATTAACTCCCCCAAGTGATGCAGACATCTTACAGAAAGGCCTCACTGAGACCAATGACTGTTGTCGAAACCAAGGCCTTAAGCTTAATGCCAAGAAATGTATCATCATCATCCCCTTTGGGAAAAACTCAGTTCCCACTAATTACTACACTGATGGGAGCCCACTGAACACTGAAGACTTTATAGAGATCTGGGGACGCAGGTTGACAGCAACCTCTCCTTCGACCACCACATTGCCACTGTGGTAAGAAAGTCCTTCTATGTGGCACATCTCATTACGAATGGTTTTGCATCCAGGAAGAAAGAGGTCATCCTCTCTCTCTACTCTTCCCTCATTAGGCCAATCATCGAGTATAATGCCCCATTTGGCATGTACCTCACTAGGCACATGCAACAGCTGGAAAGGCCACAAAAGTACCTCATGAAGAGGACCCTAGGCCTTAAACACATGTCCTACATGGACAGACCCAAAAAACTCCAGCTATTCTCTGTCTCATATCGTCTACTAAGAGGCAATCTCTGCTTGACTTTCAAAGCCATGTCTGACCCAGCGATGTTAGAAATGATACATCTAAAGAAATACCAATCCCTCTGCATTACATGCTCCAGAGACCTCAACCTCATTACCACAATCAACAAAACATGCTGAAGGGACAGGTTCATAAGCCAGAGACTGCCTATGCTCTGGAATAGACTTCCCATACATGTCAAGCAGAGCACCTCACCTGCTCTCTTCAAGAGAAATCTTGATAAGTAGATGGGAAATCGAAAGTTCACCCCAGGGATCACTCCAGTGGCTGTACTGGGTGGAGACACTGGGGACTAACTTTGGGCGGCACAATGCCAGGGCACTTCTATGGGCTAGGCTTGTAAAGACTCCAGGGCCAGTAGCCTAGTATACACCTATGAACCTATAAACCTATGAAGTCTGGTGGAGGCGGCACAGATAAAAACTCTACCTAGCTTTTTTGGCCTTCTTCTTCAAAGACGACTGACCCTCAGACTGGGAAGTACCTTCTATATTGTCTAACGCTAAAAGCTTTAGGCGCTGGTTTTCAAAATAGATGGCTAGGGATGAAAGATTACTATGTAAGCTCTTTGGAACAAAAGCCTAACTAATATTATGGGACATATAATCATGGGAAGCACCTAAACAAAACAAGAACTGCTTGTGACTGTCTTTATGGTGAATCTGTCTCCCACACTGTTATTTACCCTTTGTGGATGACAACACCACACAACAACACAAAATTCTAAAAACAAAAAAGATAAGCAAAAATCCCAATGGTGCACTTATCTGAAACAGCTAGGTAAACCAACAATGACTCGAGTGATCAGACTGACAATCAAAGATGGCATCTGGACTGGCAGCAAAGAAGTTCTGAGGATATGTCCGGATGTCACCTTTATGCCCTATGCCTAGTGTGGGGAGCATATGTGTGACGTACAGTGTATCGGTAACAACCTAAATGCTTTGGTATACTGGCCGGACGTTGGGCTGCCCTTGGCAGGGGATCCCTTATGTTAAGAATACTGCAACAGTGCAATCGAAGGACACTGAACATTATTGAAAAGGTAATGCCAGCTGAAAAACAAATCTGCCACTTCATGGCATCATATTAAGCTGCCAAGAAAAGAAGCTCAGACAGTTAAGAAGCAGATGGATGCCACTTTTTATGTTCACTAAATAAAAGTGAAAATGATGTGTTTATGTGCCTGTTTGTGTGTGTGTGTGTGTGTGTGTGTGTGTGTGTGTGTGTGTGTGTGTGTGTGTGTCTGTGTGTGTGTGTGTGTGTGTGTGTGTGTGTGTGTTTGTGTGTGTGTGTGTGTGTGTGTGTGTGTGTGTGTGTGTGTGTGTGTTTAATGGATTACCACCTATGTGGTAATTAGGGGTTACCTTGTTTTTCCCAAAGGGTATGACTATACATTTTTTGGCATTTAGCTTAAGGCCATGGCTCTGGCACCAGTTATCCATTTCTATGAGACCTCTCTGGAGGATGTCTGTGTCTGATGGAGTGTCAATTATGGTGCCCAGTTTGCAGTCATCTGCAAATTTTGTCAGCCACAATCCCCCTATGTTTGCCTGCACTTCAGAAAAATAAATGCCGAACAAGAGGGGGCCCAGGACTGAGCCCTGTGGGACACCACTCGTGACCGGCTTAGAGTCTGACATGGCACCAGCAACTCTAACCCTGTGGGTTCTGTCCTTGAGCCAGTTTGCAACCCATCTTGTGACATATGGGTTTACATCTAAGCTGGTGAGCTTTTCTATGATGCCCGAGTGGGGTATTGTGTCGAACGCTTTTGCTAGGTCAAGGTAGGCTGTGTGAACTGCCTTACCCTCATCAATGGCCTTAGTGACTGTTTCGAAAAAGTCGACCAAGTTCATGAGGCAGGATCTGCCCCTGACAAAGCCAAATTGGGTAGGATCCAGTGTCTGTAGGTCCCCAATGTCTTTATTTATGAGTTCCATTATGATCCTCTCCATAGCTTTGCAGACTAGACTCGTCAAGCTTATGGGGTGGTAATTTCCAGGGTCTATAGAAGCACCGCCTTTGTGGAGTGGGACCACAGTTGCCATACGCCATTCTTTGGGTACGTATCCTGTAGTAAGGCTAAGATTAAACAGCAGCCTTATGTGTGGGTTTAGTTCCTCATTGAGTTCGTGTAGCACACAGCCGGGGACACCATCCGGTCCCATTGATGCTGTGTTTTTTGCTTTAGAGAGAGCAGCTGTCACCTGGACATCTGAGATGTTTGGGAGGCTAGACTCTGGTGGGATAGATATTTCTCCTTTTGGGGGGGAGGGGAGAAATTTGCACTGAACCTGTCTGCCAGTATGTTGGCAATGTCTGTGGGTTCAGTGATTTTTGTATCATTTTGGACTAATTCTGAGCATATCTGGGAGTTTCCACCCAGGTTTCTAACATAGCTAAAGAAGGCCTTATGATTGTCTTTTGTGTCTTTAGCGATTTTTCTCTCAAAGTTGGCCTTGGAATATTTTATGAGTGATCGTAGTTTTTTGCTAGTATTGATCAGAGATGCCTTCCCTTTTAGGGATTTTGCTCTGTCATGTAGTAGCTTTCTCCTCTTGTTGTAGAGTTTGTTTATGGCTGGGGTCCACCAGACTGGGTGCCTGCCTTTGGTGGAAAGGGTCTTGATTTTATTAGGGATTGCTTGATCCATACATTCCTGGAGGTGCTCGTAGAAGGCATTTGTAAGGGTTTCAGCAGCATGGGTTGTGGTTTCCACTGGCTCGGGGGCCTTGAAGGATACCACTCCAGTCTTAAGAAGTGTGAAGTTTGCTTTTGAGAAGTTCTTCACTGTGGTCTTTTTTCTGGGGTTGGGGGCGGGATGTGGATCTCCAGTGAGATTAATTTATGGTCTGATCTCACCAATGAGGGATATACTTCCGGTGTGGAGCATTTTGTCCCCATGTTTGTGATGATCAGGTCTAGTATATTTTCTCCTCTTGTGGGAATGGTGACTAGTTGTTCCATAGCATTTGAGTTTATGAACTCCAGGAACCTTTGGGCTAGGGTGTTGGGGTTTGAGTAATGTTCCCAGTCTATGTTTGGGTAGTTGAAGTCACCCAATATGATGGTGGTTGGAGAGACATTCATACTCTCCAGTGTCTTCAGGAAGGCTGTGTGGGTTTCCTGAGTTTGAGAGGGTGGTCTGTAGCATGCTACAAGCTGTAGGGCAGTTTTACCTATGGTTAATTGCACCTGGATGGTCTCCGATGCTTCGTGCGTTGCCACTAACCTGGAGGTGTGGGTATCCTTTATGAATATGGATACTCCCCCCTCCTTTTGTGGTTCGGCCCGGAACGCATGATATGAAGTATAACCTGATAGTGCTGGGGTGTTCTCAGGAGCCTTGAACCAGGTTTCAGTCACAGCACAGACATCGATGTTCTCCATACTGAGGAGGGCTTCGAGGGTGCATCTTGAGGTTTAGACTTCTGGCATTGAGCAGTATTACCCTTAGTTTTTTTCCATTTTTGTTTTCTAGGGCAGTAGGTTTATCATTTGAGTCTTGCCTAAAAAAGGCACTATGGGGGTGGCAAGAGCCTTTGCCAATATCCGGAAGCCCAGGGGTGACAGGTGCAAGCCGTCCCTTGTGAAGCAGCGTGGCTTGTCAAGCATGTCACCCTAGGCAGACAGACATTGGATCCCCTTAGAATGACACCAGTAATTAAGCCAATTATTAAAGCTGATCATTTTGTCTCTGTATTGTGGCATCATTCTTGGTGAGGGTAGGATACTGCTCAGGGTCAGGGTCATACCGGCCTGGGCTACATAATCTGAGAGCTCTTCTATGTCTCTTTTCATGTAGTCCAGGGAGGTACGTCTCAGGTTGTTCACACCGGCATGGACAATGACTGAGTCATACTTGTACTTGCTGTGGAGTGACCTGAGTGCTTGTGTTATGTGGCGGATTCTAGCGCCCGACAGGCAGCTTACTGTGATCTTTTCCTTGTTCAGTCTGGTGAGTGGGACGTCAGTGTGTCTGACTATGGAGTCACCTATAACAAGTGTGTCAGGCATTGTGTTTGGCCTTAAGGGCTGTGACTGTTTAGCACACTGACTTTGAGAACTATGTGTTGCATGTCTTATGTCTTGAGGTGGCAGTTGCTTGGGTATCTGCTTTGGAGGCCTCTGTAGTTTTGGTAGATTTTTAATCAGTGCCTCCGAGTATGTCTTTGTGTGTTTATGTGTTTGTTTTGCAGTTGTGATAGTTCTATGTGAAACTGGGTTTGTGGTGTGCGTGGTTTCCTTCTCCTCCTGTCTGGTCTTGCCAGTCCTGAGTTGAGAGAGCTCAGCCTCCAGTTTGGCTATATAGTTGCATCTCTCACATGTATTTCTGTTTTGTGGGAGAAGGAGTGGGTTGTCTGTGTACATGAGGCAATTGTAACATTGCCTCAAGATGCCCAGATTCACCAGCTGAACAGGAGAGGACGCTAGCAACTGACCCTTCGACATGCTAGAAAAAGTGAAAAAGTTTGCTGTGTAACTGAGTCAGAAGGGACCTATAGGGAAATGGGTACTCAAGGGGATTCTAGGCTAATGTAGTACTTTGTTTAGTATATAAGTACTTTACCTATATAAAAATGCTTTAGGAGCAAGTGCTGAGCTTTTGAGATAGAGAATAGACTGTTTAGATTGCAAGTAGAGAAGTTCTAAGGGAAAAATTGAAGAGCAGACTTTACAGAGCCAGAAATAGTTTAACCTTGTTTAACCGGCGCTGCCCGATGGTGCTCTACGGGCAACTCCGCGCTAAATCACGCAAAAGCGCGCTAAAGCGGGCTTTATAGCAGGGGGTTGAAAAGAGCTAGGAATTGACCCAAAATGGCCAATAGACTACAAGTTTCTGGCTGGAACCACTGCTCTAAGGACAAATAGGCTGCTCAGTGCTCCCCACTCCCACTGGTGAACAAAGAAGCTTCCCTTTATCCAAATAAGGATACAGAATAGCACAGGAACCAAGCCAAAGCCCAGAGATCAGCAAACTCTGAAGACTGGACTATTCTAGTTCAGTAAGGCGGGAAAACAAGATTTTTTGTTTTTTTGTTTTTGTCTTTTTTGCAGAAAACAGAGGAAAAACAGACAGTAAATGCTATAAATGCTTTTAAATGGCTAGCGCACTTGAGTGTGTTAGCCTACAGGTAAAATTAAGCAACAAATAACTTTTTAAAAGTGCAAAACAGTTAATCAACACAAAAACAGTTTAAATGGAATGCAGAGCTGTATAAACAGGCGAAAATGCAGTCGCTAAGCAGTAAATAATCAAAAAGCCAGAAAAAAATACTTAAATCAGGAAAAAGTCACTCTTTTGCTCTCTGCTGCTTGTAGAACTCTGCAGGACACCACAAGGAGCTGTGCTGAGTTGAATACAAGCGAAAAAGTGCTCTAAAGTGGGCTTTATAGCAGGGGGTTGAAAAGAGCTAGGAATTGACCCAAAATGGCCAATAGACTACAAGTTTCTGGCTGGTACCACTCCTCTAGGGACAAATAGGCTGCTCAGTGCTCCCCACTCCCACTGGTGAACAAAGAAGCTTCCTTTTATCCAAATAAGGATATGGAATAGCACAGGAACTAAGACAAAGCCCAGAGATCAGCAAACTCTAAAGACTGGACTATTCTAGTTCAGTAAGGCGGGAAAACAAGATTTTTTGTTTTTTTGTTTTTGTCTTTTTTGCAGAAAACAGAGGAAAAACAGACAGTAAATGCTATAAATGCTTTTAAACGGCTAGCGCACTTGAGTGTGTTAGCCTACAGGTAAAATTAAGCAACAAATAACTTTTTAAAAGTGCAAAACAGTTAATCAACACAAAAACAGTTTAAATAGAATGCAGAGCTGTATAAACAGGCGAAAATGCAGTCGCTAAGCAGTAAATAATCAAAAAGCCAGAAAAAAAATACTTAAATCAGGAAAAAGTCACTCTTTTGCTCTCTGCTGCTTGTAGAACTCTGCAGGACACCACGAGGAGCGGTGCTGAGTTGAATACAAGCGAAAAAGCGCGCTAAAGCGGGCTTTATTACAGGGGGCTGAAAAGAGCTAGGAATTAACCCAAAATGGTCAATAGACTACAAGTTTCTGGCTGGAACCACTCCTCTAGGGACAAATAGGCTGCTCAGTGCTCCCCACTCCCACTGGTGAACAAAGACGCTTCCTTTTATCCAAATAAGGATATGGAATAGCACAGAAACCAAGACAAAGCGCAGAGATCAGCAAACTCTGAAGACTGGACTATTCTAGTTCTGTAAGGCGGGAAAACAAGATCTTTTTTTTTTTTTTCTTTTTTGCAGAAAACAGAGGAAAAACAGACAGTAAATGCTATAAATGCTTTTAAACGGCTAGCGCACTTGAGTGTGTTAGCCTACAGGTAAAATTAAGCAACAAATAACTTTTTAAAAGTGCAAAACAGTTAATCAACACAAAAACAGTTTAAATAGAATGCAGAGCTGTATAAACAGGCGAAAATGCAGTCGCTAAGCAGTAAATAATCAAAAAGCCAGAAAAAAATACTTAAATCAGGAAAAAGTCACTCTTTTGCTCTCTGCTGCTTGTAGAACTCTGCAGGACACCACGAGGAGCGGTGCTGAGTTGAATACAAGCGAAAAAGCGCGCTAAAGTGGGCTTTATTACAGGGGGCTGAAAAGAGCTAGGAATTGACCCAAAATGGCCAATAGACTACAAGTTTCTGGCTGGAACCACTCCTCTAGGGACAAATAGGCTGCTCAGTACTCCTCACTCCCACCGGTGAACAAAGACGCTTCCTTTTATCCAAATAAGGATATGGAATAGCACAGAAACCAAGACAAAGCGCAGAGATCAGCAAACTCTGAAGACTGGACTATTCTAGTTCTGTAAGGCGGGAAAACAAGATCTTTTTTTTTTTTTTCTTTTTTTGCAGAAAACAGAGGAAAAACAGACTATAAATGCTTTTAAACGGCTAGTGCACTTGAGTTTGTTAGCCTACAGGTAAAATTAAGCAACAAATAACTTTTTAAAAGTGCAAAACAGTTAATCAACACAAAAACAGTTTAAATAGAATGCAGAGCTGTATAAACATGTGAAAATGCAGTTGCTAAGCAGTAAATAATCAAAAAGCCAGAAAAAAATACTTAAATCAGTTATAGCAAATACAATTATAACAAATGCTCTGAAATATACTGTATATTTCCAAAATGTTTGAGAAGGACAGTCAGAACACAAGAAGGTTCAGGCGAAAGAGAAAAAAAAAAAGTTTTGTTTTACTTTTTGAAAGGGAAAAAGGAGGAACAGAAGGCCTTATTAAATGTTCTCTCTGTATTAGGCAGAATGAGCTAATGACACTAGACTGGGAGGTGTGTCACAGTAGGGGTGGGCAACTGCAAAGCCACCAAGTATAATAGCCTACAGACAGCAAGCACTAGGGAGACAAATGAGACAGCAAGCACTAGAGAGACAAATGAAAGTTTTTAAACAGATAAGGATTTGTGAAGACACTGAATAGACAAAGTGCTTTATATATATTAAATTTTAAAAACAGTAATCTGTAAAAATAATCAAAACAAATCAAGATACTTATATTTTGAGCTCAGTTGCGATCAACAACTTCTCCAGTCTGCACTGTGTGTAAAGACAGAAACCCTATCAAAGTTAGGGCTTAAAAACCAGAACAGCTTCTTTTTTTTTTTTTTTTTTTTTACAAGAACACAAAAGAACCAGCCCCCACTAGCCAAAAGATAATTACACAGAGGAAATGTTTCAGTTTACACAATAGCCTACAGACAGCAAGCACTAGAGAGACAAATGAGACAGCAAGCACTAGAGAGATAAATGAAAGTTTTTTAAACAGATAAGGATTTGTGAAGATACTGAATAGACAAAGTGCTTTATATATATTAAATTTTAAAAACAGTAATCTGTAAAAATAATCAAAAAAAATCAAGATACTTATATTTTGAGCTCAGTTGCGGTCAACAACTTCTCCAGTCTGCACTGTGTGTAAAGACAGATCTGAGTCTCTGTGTCTGCTTCTAAATATGTTTATGTGTCTGTAGACATTAAATGTTTATATTTATCTATATCTATCTATCTATATATCTATCTATGTATATGTATATGTATATGTATATATATATATATATATATAGAGAGAGAGAGGGAGAGAGAGAGAGAAGGATATATAAAACACTTACATTTTTGATGTAAAATACATCCTCTATCAATAATTACCTATACTAATATATTAAAGCAACCTTGAAACACTGGGTGGAAGAACTATATAACAATATATATCTGTATATATATATATATATATATATATATATATATATATATATATATATATATATATATATATACATATATCCAAAATAATTTAAGAAATAGCCCATTCTCTAAGCTCAATAATGCCCTTCACGGTATGTGTTAATTGTGGAAATAATATCCATCCAGGGGTGTAGTGGGTCCCCTCCCTGCAGTATGAGGTTGTTGAACACCCCCTTGGCATGCATTATTTCCACAATACCACACACCCTGTTGGGCATTATTACTTGCTTAACCTGTTATTATGCCATTTGGATCTCTCTCCAGGGACTGTAAAAAGCATTTACATATGTAGCCTTAAACTGCAACTGAATTTAGGATAGCATGTTCACATGAGTCTTTACATACCAACAGTTACTTTTCCATTAAATGCATGAACAGTAAGAAATGAAAAGTAGATTTTATATATTCAACAGTACTGACTCCTATACTTATAATCCCCATCACCACCTAAAGAAAAGCATGTAGACACACTAGATTCATTCTCTACTGTGGCTTAGTTGAAGAATCTGTCCCTGTCCAGGTTTTGGGTTCAATTTTTTTCTTCTGCTCACTGTATGACTGAAGTTTTACATACTTTCCTTGTATTTCCTTGGATTTTCTCTGAGTACTGTAGTGTCCTCCCATATCTTAAAAGTATGCTGGTAGATTCTACTAAATTGGCAATATAAACACACACACACACACACACACACACACACACACACACACACACACACACACACACACACAGACGCACGCACACACACACACGGACGCACGCACGCACACACACACACACACACACACACACACACACGGATGCAGGCACACACACACACACACACACACACACACACACACACACACACACACACACACACGTGTTGTATTATCCCTTTTCCTTGTGGCCTAAGACCATGCCTGAAAGGGTCTATGGACCAGCCTACTTGCATAGTTAACAAAAGAAAAATAAAATATAATTAATCCATTTTAGTAGGCTGATTTCCCCTCCTCCTTCCAGCTGAGCTATTTTCTAACCTACCTAAAGGACATTGTTATGCTGAGAGATATGCACATTACAGTCACTTTTGATAGGACGTTGCATATCTATTATTTCAAGTGAGGCTGAAGATAACATGCTTTTGGAGAGTTGCTAGCTAGCTATCTGTGGTGCCAGCAGCATTCTCCTGCAATGATTTGTAACATGCCTAACTAAAGATAGAGCTAGCTGGCTCTGTCCACAGGAGATTACAGAATTAATCTCATTTAGCAGATGATATAATACAGAGAAATATCCTCCAGATGGCTGACAAAACTGTCCAAATAGATGCTCCTTATGGAATTTCATACAGTGCTGTACAGGACAGGAACCTGGTGGGAAATGTAAGGCTTTGTTGTGCAGAAAAGTAATCACCTTACATGTCAGGCTGATGTGCAATGGCTGAAAGTTTGGATAAAAAAAATGTTTGTAGAGCTTTATGTAACTCAAAAGACACATACCACTATATTATTTTATGAAATGCATTCTCCCCCTTGAATTTATTTTTCTCTGTCACTGTGCGCACATACACACACACATTTATATATACATACGTACATATAGATATATTTTTTGGTAGTATACGTTATGGATGTCTAGCAGCCTATTGAGCATTATTCCCTTTATATTGTAGTTGTTTACAGATAGCTTTGTTCTTTGTTGATGTACTCAATCCCTCATTACTGTTTTAGAAAAGTATAATATGCCCTTTTTTGTAGCTATTAGCACCATAGTTGGCTGTTACAGGATGTAACATGTAGGAAGGTAGAAAAGGCAAAAAAAAAAAAAAAACAGATTCTGCTTATACCCATTTCTGTTAGCTGGCATGAGTGCTAAAATGCCACATGATGTGATCAGATTACTTCAATAGTTTGTACCCGTGACTTTGAGCAGTCTAAAGCCCTAACAGTATAGTTCTCATGCCTGTGTATTCTGCTGACGACAGTTTTCCAGCTCTGCCTTTTTCTCTCATTGGCATTAATCACTGTAGCCAGTTACAGGGATTCAAGATAAATACAGTAGATACGATTAACAGGGAAGTACCTTGTTCTCCCTAAGGTCGTCAAATGACATCTGTACCTTTCAACTGTCCCTGATTTTGTAGAACTCCACTGATTTTGTGTCATATGTTTGTCTGTCCCTCAAAAACATTTAGATTTTCTGGTAAATTATTGAGTATTACTGTCAGTCAATAACAATGCCAGACATTAGAGTGTCATACTTAGTAGTGTTCAGAAAATACAAGTTGATACAAAGTCTATTGTCCTATTATTATTACACACACACACACACACACACACACACACACACACACACACACACACACACACACACACACACACACACACACACACACATTTGTCTCTCCATTAGTTTTGGCTTTGCCCAGAATTCTTGAACAGGAGACTTTAAAGGTTTGATGACAGTTATTTTTTCCCAAATATTTTTTTTTCCTCCTAATGTATCACTCACACAAATACATGTATGCCTAATCACTCACTGGCAGTCAATGCAGACAGAACTCTGCATTTAAAGCACTATCCCGTCACATCAATCACAGTCATCTAGATTCCACGTTTACATTTCTTTAAAGTTTAAGGCAAGGATTACCTCTGCCTGTCCTGTCCTTTGCTTTTATGCCATGAATCTGCTAGTGAAAAATAAATGATCCAAACAAAATCCAGGATGCTTGTCTTTAAGCATTAGAAGAAAATTGCAACAAAGCCAGACAGTAAGGCTTTTTGTTTTACAAATCAAGCTAAATAAACATAATGTATTTTATATTTTGTACTGTACTTTATGCCTAAGACAATAATCATAAACCACATTCAGCAGTTGTAGCAATGTAAGCTTTGCATGTACGATTTAATTTTTTTTTTCCAAGCCTAGTAAGTCCATGGACAGCAGAATAACTAGCAGCAAGATTCTTCTAAAAAGTGGTACACGTTCTCTCGAGCCAGAGAACTCTTTATAATTAGCTATATGGCTACTGCCCCTTATTTATTAGCACTGCTGTAGTACAGTAGTATGAAAATCTGAACAAAAAATAAGTTGTTCTCATGTGATAACATTAGCAAATAAAATACATGCATGTATCTATGGGATTTGGGTTAGAAAATGCTCTCTGGTTAAGTGGAAAACAGATTTTGCTGACATTCTAAACCCCATACCTGATGTAAGTGCCTCTGCTGTGGCCATGTGCATGAGCGTGTCATCACTAACTGGCCAGTTCTCTTCATCCAGCACCAGCTTCTCAAGGCCTCCCAGCTGCTTCAGTTCTTTCTGGATTGTCTTTCCAGATGCATAGTCTTCCCAACTAGAATTTCTGAATCCCAGAGCATCTCCTACACCTCCAAGTACCATTGCTGCCTTAAACTTCTCCATTATTAAAAAAAATGTCACTGTCAGTCACTTTCTAAAGGGTCTTTCTCTGCCTTGGACAATCCAGACACGCACACTAGTAATGACTGCTCTGCTCCCTCAGGGAGGCACTTTATTGGCTGCTGTGCTGGTGAATGTCCTATAAAAGGCAACACTGCCATTTCATAGCTCTTTGCAACTGTTATCTGTGGTGTCCAGCTCAACAACAGAAAGGATAACATTGGAATCTCTGCCACATACCTATCTAAAGTAACTGTGTGAGCTCATCTGTTGTACAGAATAGTGTGGTACACTGAGACAGCTGTTCAGACATAGAGTACAGTGTAAAATCTGGATCTGAGCTATTGAAAATAAACACTTGTCACTGCAACCTGAACAGAAATGTGCTGTAGTTAAATATTTCTAGATGCTTTCAATACAGGATAGCTAGAATATTACATGAACTTTGATAAAGAAGTTCAGTAGTCCTGATGTGTGTGTATGTGTGTGTGAGGGGTGTGTGTGTGTGTGTGTGTGTATACGCACCTGTGTGTATGCTGGAGAAGGGGTTCATGGACCAAGTGACTTTCCTACTCATGTTGAGAGTTTCCTTTGCATTATTTTTTTAATAACTATAAACGCATATATACTGACTGGTTGTAACAACATAACATTATATACAAATTACTCTATCTCTAATTGATTCTGCCTAGATGTTCTATTCCCATTCTGTTTAGATGCTGCATTTGCATTACTTAAAATAGTCCCTTAGCATCCTGAACTTGTGATATTTAATCTCACTGGCCAACCTTCCCAAAAATATTTAAGAAAAATAAACACAATTAACATTTTAGGTTTATTCCTCTCCACAAGATTAAAAGAAGTATTTCAGCAATTTTCCATCTTTAGAGTTAACTCAAAGAATCTAGTTCTGTGGAAAATCTGTGGCACATAAATGGCTAAATGTTTATAAGGCAGTTCTTTTTAACTTCAAAGTGCCTTTGCACCATCAGCTGTTGGACCATAAATCATTTGGAATCATTATACATAATCCTTCAGTTTCACACACAAAGTCATGTTTGCCAGTATTATACCCATGCACACACCTCCACTTCTAGTGTTGATTCTGATTCTGTCTCATGATTTAGTAGGCTTCAGAGTTTGTGTGTGTGTGTGTGTGTGTGTGTGTGTGTGTGTGTGTGTGTGTGTGTGTGTGTGTGTGTGTGTGTGTGTGTGTGTGTGTGTGTGTGTGTGTGTGTGTGTGTGTATGTGTGTGTGTGTGTGTGTGTGTGTGTGTGTGTGTGTGTGTGTGTGTGTGTGTGTGTGTGTGTGTGTGTGTGTGTCTATATTTCTGTCTGTGTGTGAGTGTATGTATGTTTATATGCATGAAAGCAAGGTGCATGTGAGTGAGACAGGGAGAGAGCAGCAGTAAAGAGGTTGGCGTAACTCTCAATCTTTTAGCTCAAATATCTGGATAAAGACTAAAATACAGGGGGCACACACATTCAAAATAGGAACATATTTTAAATAATCACAAAGTTGCTTGAGTAATTGATGTGTTAACATGCATTTTCTGAAATGCAAGTTTTGTGTGTGTGTGTGTGTGTGTGTGTGTGTGTGTGTGTGTGTGTGTGTGTGTGTGTGTGTGTGTGTGTGTGTGTGAGAGAGAGACAGAGAGAGAGAGAGACAGAGAGATCACTGGGCCAGTGGCAGTACCAGTAAGAGGTCTGCATTCCTTTTAGCTCAAGAAATCTGGATAAAGCCTGAAATTAAAACAAAGGCTCAAAAATAGGAACATATTTTAAATGTTGTTCTTATAAAATTACAAAATAGCTTGAGTAACAAGATTTGTGTTAACATGAATTTTCTGAAGGAAATGAAGTTTGAAAGTCAAATGTATGTCATTACATAGTGACTTCAGTCCCCAATCACTGGCAATGAACCACACATTTAGGAGTAAGGCACCAAAAAAAGTACATTTCTACATATTTTTTAAATTATATATTTTGGACATAAAATGCTTCCTCCAACAGCATTTATATATACTACAGCAACTTTGAAACATTAGGCGGAGGAACTATTTTAAATCAAAAAATATATAAAAATATAATATGGTAATAAAAAAAATAAGTAAAACACAAATATTTTACAGATAACCCATTCTATTCTCTAAGTGCAATAATGCCCTCCAGGGTGTGTGTTATTGTGGAAATAATGCCCTTCCAGGAGTGTAGAGGCCCTCTGCTTGTGGTGTTAGGCTTCAGAATACCCCTGAATGGGGGTTATTTCCACAGTAACGCACACACTCTGTTGGGCATTATTGCTTGCTTAAAAAATAAACAATTTCTTTTTGGTTTGGGATTTTTTTTTAACAATGCTGCGACTTACTTCTGCCATTGTTTTTCATTGGAAAGTAGAATTCAGTTTCACTGATCACTCATTCATTTAAAAAAAACAGTATTGCGTAATGCTGAAAATCTTGTGTATGCAATAAATAAGGACATCTGCACTATTTACTGTGTGTATGTACATAGTATGCCTCTCAGCCATCCTCAATTTTTTACAGAATGTCTCTGATTTTGTCTCATATTTTTGCCTTGTTCCTCATTAAATTCTTAATTTTCTGGTAATTTACTGAGGATTATTACAGTCAGTCAGTAATGCCAATCATTAGCATTTCAGAGTTCTTACCATTCAGAAAATGTATGTAGATTCATCACCAGATTTTAACTTTTTAAGTGACTTCGAGTTCTCTGTCAGCACAGAAGTTTAAAGCTCAGAAGTGTTAACAAACTGATTCCTTCCATCTCAGTTTGTCTACTGTATGATTTTGAGCAAATCACTTAACCCGACATTATTCATAGGTTACCTCTGAAAAAGGACACTTTGTCCAGTGGATTTACCTGGTTAACAAATAAATAAAAAAGGCAACTTTATTTATGTATTTGCACTTGTTTACCTGGAAAGTCCAAATGGGCAGAAATGGGTCTATGGTTAATCGTCAAACAGCATGTTCATTGAACAGCTGTTCGCCAAATACTAATTGTCAAAACTTTCTCTAATCAAATGGCTATATCATTGTAATGATTTTCTTTGAAAGATGATAGTTGGCCAACATAAAGGAAATGCTATCAAATACTTACTTACTGATAACATAGCTGTAGGGGAACCTGCCCTTTCCCCACTGTACTGCGACCTCAGAGTTGGTATATATAATTAGCAGGGGGTGGCTTGACACAGTCCCCCACAAGAAGAACTTTATTACAACATGGGACACTCATTATGTGGGGGACTACGCACTCCACAATCCCTACACCCACCACATTCCCACTAATTATATAAACCAACTCCGAGGTTGCACTACAGTGGGGTAAGGGCAGGTTTCCCTACAGCTACATTACTGGTAAGTAAGTAGTAAGTACTTCATAACCCTCCCTTTATGTTGGCCAACTATCATTGCTCAATAAAAATTGTTATGATGATACGGCCATTCAAGTAACAGAGGATTAACATTCAATGAATGTGTTGTTCGACGATTAACCATAGACCAGTCAGAAACACCTTTTCAGTGAAGGCCTGAGAAGAAAAGCTCTACGTAAAATGATACAATTACATAAAAATAAACAAATGTGCTATGTTGTAATGCAGATATGTGTCAAAAAGTTAAGGCTAATAATTCTAAAAGATTCAGTATTGTAAACAAAGTATAAACAAAAAAATTATCAACATAAGTAATGCATTTGGTTAATATATAGCAAAACTGAAAAGTCAAAAGTGGCAACAATAAAAATTAGGACACCTGGGTATATATGGTTTATAGAATGACAGAAATTTCATATCAGAATATGTCGGAATTTGAGGATAGAAATTATGACAGTAAGGGTAATGTGTAATTAAACATTACAAAGCTTCTGTAATGTTATGATAAACAAGGACACAGGACTGTGGAAAATGCAATGTGTTTTGTTCATAAAATGGAAGAGTTCATAGGTTCATAATTAGTCACCAAGCCTACAGTGCAGGAGACCTTTATGTAACCTTGCACAATTTTTTAATTGCCCTAAAGCACTCTCATTAAGTCACTTGCTCAAAGGCAAATGAAGCCTGAGGAAATCAACCCCCTGTACCAATGAAAGTAGCCCATTAACAGCCCATTACCTTAACCTTTTGTGCTAACTGCTCTTTAAAGGCAGTATTATGGTCAGATGGCGATACAGTTTTGGAATGTTTTCATAACTGGCTCTGTTTACCGTATGGAACTAAAATGAGCAAAATAATTTTTTTCCTTATTAAGGGAGGTATCATATTAAAAATGCCACAGATGGACAAAAAATGTAGGCTGTGTGTGATTTGGTTAGAAATGCTTACAGTTGTCAGTACAGTTCTAGAGAGAGTCCTCTGTGTTTTTATTGTTTAAATTGCTGTATAAATGTGTGTTTATTTAAGGCTGCATAGCATGTATTAAACAACTAACAATATGCAAGCTTTTTAATAATTCAAGAACTAATCTAAAAATCCTAAAAAATGGCTGTACTGGATCTGATTACCTTTGTAATTATCACCTTCCTTTCTTTGGTAAGGTAATTAAGAAAGTGATGCATCTTCAGCTTGATAGTTATTTGAGCTATTATGGCATCCTTAATCTATCAGTTATGTTTCAGGATTGAGCACAGTACTGAAACACATCTCATTACAGTTGTCAGTGATCTCCTTGTTGCAAGAGATCAGCATTACTATTCAGTTTTAGTCCTTCTTCATCTCTTGTCAGCATTTGATTTGATGGACTGTTCTATTCTTTTGGGCCCACTAGAACATTACTGGAGAATCTTTGGATTGGTGCTTGACTGGCTTGGTTCTTATTTCCATCATACCCAAAGGGTGATTTGGGGTATTAATTCCTCCTCTTCTCATCATCTTACTTGTAAGGTACCATACATCTCCATTCTAGATCCTTTATTGTTCACCAGCTACCTGTTGCATCTTGGTGAAATTATCCCTTTTAGATGTTTACAATACCAGTGGTATGCTGATGACACAGATTTACCTCTCATTCACTCGGGAGTCTGTAACTGCCCTTACATTCCTTTCCCATTCATGAATGGATTGACTGTCAGAGGCTTAAACTTAATAACTCAAAGTCAAAAGTTTTGATGGTTCATGCTGTACTGAGGGGCTCTCCTCTTCCAGTTTTGTCACCTGATATTTTTAAATCATGGTGACAAACTCTCTTTTGTGTCTTACTTAAGGTGTGTGATCTTGGTGTGTTACTTGACAACAGGGATTTAGGCAGTCTGGAATTAAGCTTGTTGTAGTTCTAGTTGCTGTAAACTGGACTATTTGAATAATATTAACAACAGTCATTTTAGTTTGCAATTATCAGGTCATAGCAGCTGTTAGGCAAAGTTTGGCAGCCCCTTTTTTCACACTGGGACACTGTACAGTGAGCAGATGCAGGCCACAATGACTTTGAATGCATAAAAAGGGATTTTGTTTATTAGCATTTCTTGCTGAGCAAGCCACATAGTTTAAAAAAAGAGTGTTATGCAGAATCTTGTCGCAAGCAGTAAAGCAGTCACTGCCTTGACCAGTCTGCTGGTTCTTTTGAGAAATAAGGGCATCCAATGTCTGTCTGCCTGGGATGACATGCTTGACAAGCCACGCTGCTTCGCAAGGGACGGCTTGCACCTGTCACCCCTGGGCTTCCGGATATTGGCAAAGGCTCTTGCCACCCCCATAGTGCCTTTTTTAGGCAAGGCTCAAATGATAAACCTACCGCCCTAGAAAACAAAAATGGAGAAAAACTAAGGGTAATACTGCTCAATGCCAGAAGTCTAAACCTCAAGAAGCACGCCCTCGAAGCCCTCCTCAGTATGGAGAACATCGATGTCTGTGCTGTGACTGAAACCTGGTTCAAGGCTCCTGAGAGCACCCCAGCACTATCAGGTTATACCTCATATCATGCGTTCCGCCCCAAAATCCGGACCGAACCACAAAAGGAGGGAGTATCCATATTCATAAAGGATACCCACACCTCCAGGTTAGTGGCAACGCACAAAGCATCGGAGACCATCCAGGTGCAATTAACCATAGGTAAAACTGCCCTACAGTTTGTAACATGCTACAGACCACCTTCTCAAACTCAGGAAACCCACACAGCCTTCCTGAAGACACTGGAGAGTATGAATGTCTCTCCAAATACCATCATATTGGGTGACTTCAACTACCCAAACATAGACTGGGAACATTACTCAAGCCCCAACACCCTAGCCCAAAGGTTCCTTGAGTTCATAAACTCAAATGCTATGGAACAACTAGTCACCATTCCCACAAGAGGAGAAAATATACTAGACCTGATCATCACAAACATGGGGACAAAATGCTCCACACCGAAGTATATCCCTCATTGGTGAGATCAGACCATAAATTAATCTCACTGGAGATCCACATCCCGCCCCCACCCCAGCAAAAAGACCACAGTGAAGAACTTCTCAAAAGCAAACTTCACACTTCTTAAGACTGGAGTGGTATCCTTCAAGGCCCCCGAGCCAGTGGAAACCACAACCCACGCTGCTAAAACCCTTACAAATGCCTTCTACGAGCACCTCCAGGAATGTATGGATCAAGCAATCCCTAATAAAATCAAGACCCTTTCCACCAAAGGCAGGTGCCCGGTCTGGTGGACTCCAGCCATAAACAAACTCTACAACAAGAGGAGAAAGCTACTACATGACAGAGCAAAATCCCTAAATGGGAAGGCATCTCTGATCAATACTAGCAAAAACTACGATCACTCATAAAATCATCCAAGGCCAACTTTGAGAGAAAAATCGCTAATGACACAAAAGACAATCATAAAGCCTTCTTTAGCTATGTTAGAAACCTGGGTGGAAACTCCCAGATATGCTCAGAATTAGTCCAAAATGATAAAAAAATCACTGAACCCACAGACATTGCCAACATACTGGCAGACAGGTTCAGTGCAAATTTCTCCCTCCCCCCCCCAAAAGGAGAAATATCTATCCCACCAGAGTCTAGCCTCCCAAACATCTCAGATGCCCAGGTGAGAGCTGCTCTCTCTAAAGCAAAAAACACAGCATCAATGGGACCGGACGGTGTCCCCGGCTGTGTGCTACACGAACTCAATGAGGAACTAAACCCACACATAAGGCTGCTGTTTAATCTTAGCCTTACTACAGGATATGTACCCAAAGAATGGCGTACGGCAACTGTGGTCCCACTCCACAAAGGCGGTGCTTCTACGGACCCTGGAAATTACCACCCCATAAGTTTGACGAGCCTTGTCTGCAAAGCTATGGAGAGGATCATAATGGAACTCATAAATAAAGACATTGGGGACCTACAGACACTGGATCCTACCCAATTTGGCTTTGTCAAGGGCAGATCCTGCCTCTTGAACTTGGTCGACTTTTTTGAAACAGTCACTAAGGCCATTGATGAGGGTAAGGCAATTCACACAGCCTACCTTGACCTAGCAAAAGCGTTCAACACAATACCCCACTCGGGCATCATAGAAAAGCTCACCAGCTTAGATGTAAACCCATATGTCACAAGATGGGTTGCAAACTGGCTCAAGGACAGAACACAGGGTTAGAGTTGCTGGTGCCATGTCAGACTCTAAGCCGGTCACGAGCGGTGTCCCACAGGGCTCAGTCCTGGGCCCCCGCTTGTTCGGCATTTATTTTTCTGAAGTGCAGGCAAACATAGGGGGATTGTGGCTGACAAAATTTGCAAATGACTGCAAACTGGGCACCATAATTGACACTCCATCAGACACAGACATCCTCCAGAAAGGTCTCATAGAAATGGATAACTGGTGCCAGAGCCATGGCCTTAAGCTAAATGCCAAAATATGTATAGTCATACCCTTTGGGAAAAACAAGGTAACCCCTAATTACCACATAGGTGGTAATCCATTAAACACGGAAGAAGTTATCAGGGACCTGGGGACCCAAGTTGACAGTAGCCTCTCTTTTGACACTCACATTGCCAAAGTGGTTAGGAAGACCTTCTACATTGCCCACCTGATCATGAAGGGATTCACTTCCAGATCAGGAGAGGTCATTGTACCCCTGTACTCTTCACTTATCAGACCAATGATTGAGTACAATGCCCCATTCGGAATGTACCTTACCCGACACCTGCAGCAGTTGGAAAGACCCCAAAAGTTCCTCACCAAAAGGATAAAGGGGCTCAAACATATGTCATACGATGCCCGACTGAAGAAACTCCAGCTCTATTCAGTCGCATACCGTCTGCTCAGAGGTGATCTGTGCCTGACATACAAGGCCATGTCCAACCCGGAATTAATGGACATGCTCCACCTCAAAAAATCCAAATCCACCAGAGCCACGAGAGCAAGAGACTTAAACCTCAACACGGATATAAACAGGACGTGCTGGAGGGACAGATTCATCACCCAGAGACTCCCTACACTATGGAACAGAATCCCAGTCCATGTGAGGCAGAGCCCCTCACTGACTCTGTTCAAGAGAAATCTTGACGAGTGGATGGGAGATCGTAGGTTTACCCCGGGAATCATCTCTGTATCACTGCTGGACAGAGGCACAGCAAACTAATGGGTATAGTATTCTCATCCTAAGGGGTGGTGAAAGCCACACACACTCTGGCTAGGCTTATAAATGCCCTAGGGCAGATAGCCTAGTATGAACCTATGAACCTATGAACCTATGAAAAGCACACAGGATCTTACAGCAAACATTACAGTGATCAATTGTCACAACCAGTCTTCTGAAATTCTGAAGAAATGAAGGTTATTGAATTAACAGAACCTTTCAAGCAACAGAAACAACATAGCAGAGGAGTACACCCCCTCAGACAGCTCTCTCTCACCCAGAGCTGCAGGCTTAGTGCATGTCTCAGGAACAAAACTACTTACATGCTAGAAAAGGAAAACAATCCTGAAGTCTCCCCCCTTCCCATTGGACTTTGATCTCTCTCACCTGAGCAGCTCAAAGCAAATTAAATCTGGAACTATTCATATCTCCTCAGAAGCAAAGATGGCCACTACTACAAAATAAGAACTTTTAAAGGTCGGATTATATATAAATTTTCAAAAAATATCATGAAGAATGTAATATATCTTCTTTAGCTCATCTGAAGCTGATGATTATCTGCCATTATACTTAAGACACATTTAAACATGACTGATGGATGTGTCATTAATAATATCAGGGTACTAATTTACAGTTATGCCTTCATTCAGACTTTCAGCTCTGATTTAAACAGTGCACATGGATCTTTTTATTTACTTGTGTATAAAAATATTTAAGTAGACTGCTATTCCTTTTTCATATTTTTACTGAAATATGCTGTTTCACTAACAAAGCACACTTGTAAACTCAGAAAATACTAATATTTACAATAACAGATTCTGCATAGACTGTCAACAAGGAAGTGGAAATATACCCATGATGCAATGTTACTTTCCCAAATCATTTTTTATAACTGAGTTGAAACTACTATTCATTTTTAGCACAATCTGATTAATATGCGTGGAAAGGCTACATATTTTATACAATAGTACTAAGAAGATTTGACTATAGGGGGTATCACTGCTTGATAGTAACTTATCTTTTGATTTTAGTGCACCTCCCTTTGATCATAATACACAAACTACTGTGCACATTTCTTTGGCAGATTCAAGAAACACTCATATATGGAATTTTAGCATACATTTTAATGATAATTAGTAACATTTTTTTTCTTGACATTCACTATAGAACTCAGTATAGTGGCTTCTTTTCAATAAAACTTATTACTGTAAAGTGTTTTCAATTTTACTTCATGTTTAATTAAAGGTATTTAACCAGCCATATGAGCCTTTCACACTTGAGGTGCATGAAGTCAGGTACTATCAGTGTTTCATATCAGTTCTGAAGAAATAATACAAAGCACTGTCGCAACAGGAAAATGTTGACTGTCTTGTGATATAATCACAAGTTCAGATATATTCAATTTTAATATCATATTTTATCCATTTGACATACAAAACTGCATTGTTTTACTTTTGGCCTCAACTACTGCTGGCCAGTGATATATAAATAATGCATATGCATTTTTATTAGTGATGTTATTACAAAATCAGTAGTCATGGACTATTATTTTGTTAAGAAACCTTCTTCATTTTTCTACATGTACTCATACTGTTTAATCATATTTCTGCTTATATTGAGAAATATTCTTTTACTGAAGCATAATATAGCAATAACCCATGCCTGAGTGTGGGTAATGCTGGATTTACCCACGGTTGGTGTGGTTTGGTCATGAGTGCGAAGCCCGAGTGGTGAAAACAAAGACAACCGTGGGTAAATCCAGCATTACCCACACCCAGAAGTGGGTTATTGCTATTATACAATGACATTATTTAAGAAAAAAAATAACTTACTTTTCTTAAATAATGGCATTGTATAATGCCTCCTTGCTGCCCTTCCGCAGCTGTCTGGTATTCTGCGGCAGTTCTGATGTACTGCGCATGTGCATGCTTATGCAGTACATCAGAGCTGCGGATGGAAGCAAGCAGCTGGTGTCCTGCAGAGTTCTACAAGCAGCAGAGAGTGAAAGAGTGACTTTCCTGGATTTATAAGTATTTTTTCTGGCTTTCGCTTAAAGTACTGCATCTCGACTGCATTTTGCTTAAAAACAGCTCTGCATATTGTTTTTACTGTTCTTGTGTTGAATTTATACTGTTAGCACTTTAAAAAGTTATTTTTTGTTTGATTTAATTGTTAGGCTAACACACTAAAGTGCGCTAGCCGTTTTATAGCATTTACTGTTTGTTACTCTATCTTTTTCTCCCTTCTCTGTGAAAAAAAAAAAAAAAATATCCTTGTTTTCCCGCTTTTCTGAACTAGAATACTCCAGTCTTCAGATTTTGCTGATCTCTGGGCTTTGTCTTGGTTCCTGTGCTATCCATAGCCTTATTTGGATAAGAGGAAGCTTCTTTGTTCACCAGTGGGAGTGGGGAGCACTGAGCAACCTATTTGTCCCTAGAGGATTGGTTCCAGCCCAGCAACTTGTAGTTTATTGGCCATTTTGGGTCAATTCCTGGCTCTTTTCAACCCCCTGCTATAAAGCCCGCTTTTGCACGCTTTTTACTTGTAAAAGACTCAGCACAGCTCCTCGTGGTGTCCTGCAGAGTTCTACAAGCAGCAGAGAGTGAAAGAGTGACTTTCCTGGATTTATAAGTATTTTTTCTGGCTTTCGCTTAAAGTACTGCATCTCGACTGCATTTCGCTTAAAAACAGCTCTGCATATTGTTTTACTGTTCTTGTGTTGAATTTATACTGTTAGCACTTTAAAAGTTGTTTTTTTTATTTAATTGTTAGGCTAACACACTAAAGTGCGCTAGCCGTTTTATAGCATTTACTGTTTGTTACTGTATCTTTTTCTCCCTTCTCTGTGAAAAAAAAAAAATATCCTTGTTTTCCCGCTTTTCTGAACTAGAATAGTCCAGTCTTCAGATTTTGCTGATCTCTGGGCTTTGTCTTGGTTCCTGTGCTATCCATACCCTTATTTGGATAAGAGGAAGCTTCTTTGTTCACCAGTGGGAGTGGGGAGCACTGAGCAACCTATTTGTCCCTAGAGGAATGGTTCCAGCCCAGCAACTTGTAGTTTATTGGCCATTTTGGGTCAATTCCTGGCTCTTTTCAACCCCCTGCTATAAAGCGCGCTTTAGCGCGTTTTAGCGCAAAGTTGCTCATAGAGCAGCATAGGGCAGCGCCGGTTAATCAAGTTTAAACCATTTCTGGCTCTGTAAAGTCTGCTCTTCAATTTTTCCCTTAGAACTGTTCTACTTGCAATCTATACAGCCTATACTCTATCTGAAAAGCTCAGCACTTGCTCCTAAAACATTTCTTTATACAAGTAAAGCACTCTTAAACAAAAGAAAGTACTTCATTCACCTAAATTCCCTTGAGTACCCATTTCCCTATAGGTCCTTTCTGACTCAGTTACACAGCAATATTTTTCACTATTTTTAGCATGTCGAAGGGTCAGTTGCTAGCGTCCTCTCCTGTTCAGCTGGTGAATCTGGGAATCTTGAGGCAATGTTACAATTGCCTCATGTACACAGACAACCTTCTCCTCCTCCCAACAAATACAAATATATGCGAGAGATGCAACTATATTGCCAAACTGGAGGCTGAGCTCTCTCAACTCAGTACTGGCAAGACCAGTCAGGAGGAGAAGGTAACCACGCACACCACAAACCCAGTCTCACATAGAACTATCACAACTGCAAACCAAACACATAAACACACAAAAACATACTCGGAGGCGCTGATTAAAATCTACCAAAACAACAGAGGCCTCCAAAGCAGACACCCAAGCAACCGCCACCTCAAGACATAGCACATGCAACACATAGTTCACAAAGTCAGTGTGCTAAACAGTCACAGCCCTTAAGGCCAAACAACATGCCAGACACACTTGTAATAGGTGACTCCATAGTCAGACACACTGACGTACCGCTCACCAGACTGAACAAGGAGAGGGTCACAGTAAGCTGCCTGTCGGGAGCTAGAATCCGCCACATAACACAAGCACTCAGGTCACTCCACAGCAAGTACAAATATGACTCAGTCATTGTACATGCCGGTGTGAACGACCTGAGACGTACCTCCCTGGACTACATGAAAAGAGACATAGAGGAGCTCTCTGATTATGTAGCCCAGGCCGGTATGACCCTGACCCTGAGCAGCATCTTGCCCTCACCAAGAATGATGCCACGGTACAAAGACAAAATGATCAGTTTTAACAACTGGCTTAATTACTGGTGTCATTCTAAGGGGATCCAATGTCTGTCTGCTTGGGATGACATGCTTGACAAGCCACGCTGCTTCGCAAGGGACAGCTTGCACCTGTCACCCCTGGGCTTCCGGATATTGGCCAAGGCTCTTGCCACCCCCATAGTGCCTTTTTTAGGCAAGGTTCAAAGGACAAACCTACCTCCCTAGAAAACACAAGTGGAAAAAACTAAGGGTAATGCTGCTCAATGCCAGAAGTCTAAACCTCATGATGCACGCCCTCGAAGCCCTCCTCAGTATGGAGAACATCGATGTCTGTGCAGTGACTGAAACCTGGTTCAAGGCTCCTGAGAGCACCCCAGCACTATCAGGTTTTACCTCATATCATGCTTTCCGGCCCCAAAACTTGGACCGAACCACAAAAGGAGGGGGAGTATCCATATTCATCAAAGATACCCACACCTCCAGGTTAGTGGCAATGCACGAAGCATCGGAGACCATCCAGGTGCAACTAACCATAGGCAAAACAGCCTTACAGTTTGTAGCATGCTACAGACCACCCTCTCAAACTCAGGAACCCCACACAGCCTTCCTGAAGACACTGGAGAGTATGAATGTCTCTCCAAATACCATCATATTGGGAGACTTCAACTACCCAATCATAGACTGGGAACATTACTCAAGCCCCAACACCCTAGCCCAAAGGTTCCTAGAATTCATAAACTCAAATGCAATGGAACAACTGGTCACCATTCCCACAAGAGGATTCAATATACTAGACCTGATCATCACAAACATGGGGACAAAATGCTCCACACCGGAAGTATATCCCTCTTTGGTAAGATCAGACCATAAATTAATCTCACTGGAAATCCACATCCCGCCCCCACCCCCTGCACAAAAGACCACAGTGAAGAACTTCTCAAAAGCCAACTTCACACTTCTTAAGACTGAAGTGGTATCCTTCAAGGCCTCTGGGCCAGTGGAAACCACAACCCACACTGCTGAATCCTTTGCAAATGCCTTCTACGGGCACCTTCAAGAATGCATGGATCATGCAATCCCAAATAAAACCAAGACCCATTCCCCCAAAGGCAGGCGCTCGGTCTGGTGGACCCCAGCCATAAACAAACTCTACAACAGCAGGAGGAAGCTACTACATGACAGAGCAAAATCCCTAAAAGGGAAGGCATCTCTGATCAGTACTAGCAAAAAACTACGATCACTCATAAATAAAATCATCCAAGGCCAACTTTGAGAGAAAAATCGCAAAAGACACAAAAGACAATCACAAGGCCTTCTTTAGCTATGTTAGAAACCTGGGTGGAAACTCCCAGATATGCTCAGAGTTAGTCCAAAATGACACAAAATACACTGAACCCACTGACATTGCCAACATTCTGGCAGACAGGCTCAGTGCAAATTTCTCCTCCCCCTCCCCCCCAAATGGAGAAATAACTATCCCAGCAGAGTGTAGCCTCCCTAACATCTCAGATGCCCAGGTGAGAGCCGCCCTCTCTAAAGCTAAAAACACAGCATCAATGGGACCAGATGGCGTCCCGGGCTGTGTGCTACATGAACTCCAAGAGGAACTAAACCCACACATAAGGCTGCTGTTCAGTCTTAGCCTTACTACAGGATACGTACCCAAAGAGTGGCGTACGGCGACAGTGGTACCACTTCACAAAGGCGGTGCTTCTACGGACCCTGGAAATTACTGCCCCATAAGCTTGACGAGCCTGGTCTGCAAAGCTATGGAGAGGATCATTATGGAACTCATAAACAAAGACATTGGGGACCTACAGACATTGGATCCTACCCAATTTGGCTTTGTCAAAGGCAGATCCTGCCTTTTGAACTTGATCGACTTTTTTGAAACAGTCACTAAGGCCATTGATGAGGGTAAGGCAGTTCACACAGCCTACCTTGACCTTGCAAAAGCCTTTGACACAATACCCCACTTGGGCATCATAGACAAACTCACCAGCTTAAATGTAAACCCGTATGTCACAAGATGGGTTGCAAACTGGCTCAAGGACAGAACTCACAGGGTCAGAGTTGCTGGAGCTATGTCAGACTCTAAACCAGTCACAAGCGGTGTCCCACAGGGCTCAGTCCTGGGACCCCTCTTGTTCGGCATTTATTTTTCCGAGGTACAGGCAAACATAGGAGAATTGTGGCTGACAAAGTTCGCAGATGACTGCAAACTGGGGGCCATAATTGATACTCCAGCGGACACAAACATCCTCCAGAGAGGCCTCATAGAAATGGATAATTGGTGCCAGAGCCATGGCCTTAAGCTGAACGCCAAAAAATGTATAGTCATACCCTTTGGGAAAAACAAGGTACCCACAAATTACCACATAGGTGGTAATCCATTAAGTAAGGAAGAGGTAATCAGGGATCTTGGGACCCAGGTTGACAGTAACCTCTCATTTGACACTCACATTGCCAAAGTAGTTAGGAAGACCTTCTATATTGCCCACCTTATCATGAAGGGTTTCACATCTAGATCAAAAGAGGTCATTGTGCCCCTGTACTCTTCTCTTATCAGGCCCATGATTGAGTACAATGCCCCATTTGGGATGTATCTTACCCGACACCTGCAGCAGTTGGAAAGACCCCAAAAGTTCCTCACCAAGAGAATAAAGGGTCTTAAACATATGTCATATGCTGCCCGACTGAAAAAACTCCAGCTCTATTCAGTCACATACCGCCTACTCAGAGGTGATCTGTGCCTGACGTACAAGGCCATGTCCAATCCGGAATTAATGGACATGCTCCACCTCAGTAAATCCAAATCCACCACAGCCACGAGAGCAAGAGACTTAAACCTCAACACAGAAATAAATAGGACGTGCTGGAGGGACAGATTCATAACCCAGAGGCTCCCTACACTCTGGAACAGAATCCCAATCCATGTTAGGCAGAGCCCCTCACTAACTCTATTCAAGAGAAATCTTGACGAGTGGATGGGAGATCGTAGGTTTACCCCGGGGGTCATCTCTGTGTCACTACTAGACAGAGGCACAGTAAACTAAATCCTAAAAGGGCATAGTATTCTCATCCTAAGGGGTGGTGAAAGTCACACACACTCTGGCTAGGCTTATAAATGCCCCAGGGCAGATAGCCTAGTACGAACCTATGAACCTATAAGAAAGCAAGATCTCCGTTGCATTTTACAAACTGTCTCGCTATGTTAAAGGAGTTTAACATAGCAAGACAGCTTTAAAAAAAGCAACGGAGAATCTCCATTACTTTTTTTAAAGCTATCTCGCTATTTTAAACTCCTTTAACATAGCAAGACAGTGTCCAAACAGCAATGGAGATCTTGCGTTCTCCATTGCTGTAAAAAAAAGACTTATACTAATGAAAAAAAGTCTGGGCGACTGGACCTTTTGCCATTAGTATAAGTTTGTTTTACAATGTGCACTCTGACCAATCAGCATGCACGTTTTGGAATATTAATGTGGGGGTCGTTGTATAATATTCGATAATGAATACAAGAACACCACTACTCTCCATTGCTGTTTAGCTCAACAGACTGTCATTAAGTAGGTTATCAGATCTCAAGGAGTGAAAGAAACTCACATAAAGTTAATACAAACCAACAGACTCCCAATGAATCATCAGAACACTTTTCCTTTTTTTTTTTTCAAATACTAAATTTGTTGTTTGTGAAGGTCCTGAGTGAAACACATATTGTGTATTTAAGCAGAACAAATACTTTTAAGCTTCGTGATGTATGTATACTGTGTTAACATTTGTAGTGTACTCAATGATCTGTTTGTTAGACTTACGTATAGTTAGCACATACAAGCCAAATAAATGACTGATGTCAGTTAACATTATGAACATATTACAAAATGTCAGGATCCTGTTTTACAATTCAGGACTTAACCTTTAAAATACAGAGTATGCACTGGCATGTCAGGTACTTGCTAAGAAGTTACACTTGCCAGGCACAGGTTTGAACATTTATTTAAAGGCAATCTATTAACAACTCACATATGTGTTTTATATCACCCCATTTTTTTCTCAGCTGTTACAGCTGTCTTAGAACTTTAAAATGAATGTTTGAGCATTTAACTTGTTACTGATCACAGAACAAAGTGTAACTTAGTAGATGTAAATTAGTCTCATGTACAGTGCTTTGCCTTTCTTTGTTAGATATGGGTGTATGTTACTTTACTATGCTACCTTTACTGCTTGTTTGGTTAGTAATTATAAAAATGAGCCTTACATAGTTGTTATGTATCTCCACCTAGGCTTCTGAAACAGTTTACTGGTACCACAAGCATTTTATTTTTTGGTAACTTTACTACACAATAGTTTAGAATCATTTTCAACATTGTCAGACCTTTATATTTTTTAATTGTGCGATGAAAATTAAAGTTAGGTATTCAACATAACTATGCATCTGTGTTGCCCATTTTCATTCTTCCTCAACTATTGGGTATCAGGTCCGACCTCAGATCTGACTCATCCACGTTTAATAGACTCTCAGATCCAACTCTTGAGTTCCTCCCTTTATCCATATTGCCCTGGTCAACCTGCAATACCTCAAATCAAGTTTTCTGCCTTATACGCCATAGGAAGAACTATGTTAAGACAAAAGCAAGGTTAGTAGTAAAAGAACCAGGGCTCATCCCTGGAATAGAGGTTCCACAATAACCATAAAGTCACTCCAGCAGCTAATAGGAAAGGGGATGAAGGGTGGGGAGTTAAGGAAGAATGAAAGTGGACCACACAGATGCATAGTTATGGTGAGTACGTAACTTTAACATCTGAGTTGTCCTTTTCATTTGTTCCTCAACTATTGGGACACAGTCCACAGGTACATGGACCTTGGGTGGCCCTCATGGAAGGATATTCCAGAGTACTGCAGAACCAAAGGCAGTCCTGCTCCTGGAAGTTAAATCCAATTTGTAATGAGCAATAAAAGTATGAGCATTAGACCAGGCAGCTGCTGTGCAATTGTCATCAGCAGAGGTTCTAGACCAAAAAGTGGATAATGTAGCTACGTACTTGGTGAAATGTGCTTTAGGAAGCCTAGGTAGTGACAGACCTCGCAAACTGTAAACAAAGGAAATGCAATCAGTAAGTCATTTGGTTAGGGTAATTTTAGAATCTGGTGAGCCCAATTTGTTTAGGGAGAAAGAGACAAACAATTGCCCTGACTTTCTGAAATCTTTCATTCTATGGAGATAAAAATGTAGTTGTCTATGTACATCCAAAAGATGCAGCATGTATTCTCCAATGTTTGCAAAGCTGGGAAAGAAAACAGGCAAATTAATGGCTTGATTAATATTCATTTTGCTGGTTTCTTTAGGCAAAAGAGATGGATTGGTTTGTAAGGTAACTGTATCTTTCTGTAATATGAAATATGGAGATTTGGAAGACAGATCCTGGAGTTCAGAAACTCATCTCACAGACATAACGGCCACTAGAAAGGCAGTTTTCCAGGATAAACATTTCAAATCAGATTTAACTGATGGTTCAAAGGGTTGCTGAGTTAAAGATTGCAGCATGACTGTCAAATCCCAGGGAGGAGTAGGGTCCTTCCCTGGTGGCCTAAGCAAAAAGGTACTTTTGAGAAAAGCCTTGCACAATTTTGAAGAAGGTAATGAGAAAGCAGTTTTGTCTGAATGAAAATTAGATATGGCTACCAAATGCACTTTGATAGTAGAGAAGCTGGCTCCTTCTTGAAAAAGAGATGCTAAAAACTCTAGGACAGCAGAAGAAGGAGTAATGAAGGGGTCCAATTCTCAATGTAGAGCCAAAAACAGAAAATAGTTTCCATTTTCTTTTTTAGATCTTCCTCATAGAGGCCTTTGGGAAGATAGTAGCATTTGTCAGACGGGAGGAAAGTCTGGGCTGTCTAACAATCAGTAGAATTGGAGAAACTTGAGGCCTGTCATTTCCGGATGATTCATCTCTGTGGGATGAAAGAAAAGATCTGGAATGGGGTCCAGTATCCAGGGTGGATAGTGAAGTTGAGACAAAGGAAGGGGAACCACACTTGAAGAGGCCAAAAAGGGGCAATGAAGATAGTGCTCTTCAACTGAAGTGCCTTCTGTAAGAATTTTGGAATTAGAGGTATTGGGGATAAACATAAAAGAGACTGGAGGGCCACACATGGACAAAACATCTCTCTCAGTGACTCCCCTGGAAGAAGGATTAGGGTACAGAACCTACTGCACTTATTGTTGTGGGGAGATACAAACAGCTGGCAGCATGGCTGACCCCATCGATGAAAAATCCTCTCTGACACTGATTGATTGAGAGGCCACAGGCATTGGAATGGACCTCTGAGTTTGTCCACTAACATGTTGGATTTCTCTAGTATGTGCATTGCCATAAGAAAGCAGTTAGAGGAGATCAACTAGTGCCACACTCTCACTGCCTCTTAGCAAAGGAGATAAAATTGGGTTCCACCATTGTTGATGTACCAAACCACAGACATGTTGGTTTGAATTGCAATTGTCCCAAGTGCAAGGGCATCCTGGAAGACCTGCAATGATAAGCGGACCACTCTATTTTCTAGAACATTGATGCTGGAATTGGTCTCTTCTGAGAACCACATACCTTGGACCATCCATCTCAAAAAATGTCCCCCCAACCCAATTGGGAAGCATCCATGGTTACTGTGGCTACTGGGGGTGGAAGCATGAGATGGCAGCCTTGGAAAACTTTTGTCCCAGTGAATCCATCAATGTAGATGGTCTTTGCATACTCGAATGAGTTTGATTAGTAAGGACAAGGGATGGCAAAGAACTGAGCACTGAACAGCTGGAGTCCATTGAAGAATCTGCACATAAAAATGGGCCATAGTGACTAAGGTTATGGCTGCTGCCACTGACCCTAAGACTTGAAGAATAAGTCCTGCTGGGGAGAAGGGTTTGCAAAAATTTGCTCCACTTGACTCCCGATGGTCTGTACTTGATGTGGTGGAACAGAGGCTATCTGACAGTATTCAGCTGAGTGTGCACCCAGGTTGAAGATGAGACTTGCAGATGTTGAATGAGAAGTCTAGAGATTGACATAACTGGAGCACATAGTCCTTGGATTTCTCTAGAAGTTGCTTAATTGGAGAGGTAAAGAGCCAGTCATCTAGGTATGGAAACACTCAGTATCCCAGCAGTCTCAAGGGAGCTGCTGCCACTGCCATGCATTTGGTAAACACCCTGGGGGCTATGGTGAGACCAAAGCACAGGGGTCTGAACTGGTAGAGACTGGCCCTCAGCCAAAAGCACAGAAATCTTTGGGTCATCTGTTCATCTTGATGTAATAGTACACATCCTGAAGACTGAAGGAGCACATCCAATCATCCTTGTGTTGAAACGGCAGAATGGACTGAACTGAGACCATTCAGAACTTTGACTTCTTTATAAATTGATTCAATTTGCTTAGATCCAGAATTCATCTCAGGTCTCCAGTTTTCTTTGGCACTAATAAGAATCTTGAGTGAGTTCCAAATCTTTTCTGGTTTGGTGGGACCTCCTGGATGACTCTTTTGTCTAGCAGCTTTTGAATTTCTTGAGCTGCTGCCTCCCTCTGACTGGGTGGAATGTCAGGGAGCCTTTTTCTTTTGGTTGGGGAATCTGGGAAAATGGTATGAAATAACCTCTTGATATGATTTTTAGCACCAAGAATCTTTTGCTCTTGATGCCCAGGCATCTGAGTGCAGAGACAAGAGCTCCACCACCAATTGCCATCAGATGTGGGCAGGAGTGCTGAAAAGGATTATCAAAATAGGATTCTTGGAAAACCTGGTTCTACAGGCCTCAACTGCTGTGAGGACAGCATCTTCCATTAGAACTTGCCCCTCTACCTCTGAGGGAGATATCCCTACATGAATCTTGGAAAGAATCCTGGGATGTATGGAATCACATTTTCTTACCTCCTCATTGATTCTTGGAAAATTATTGCTGAGGAGTAGAAAAAAAAGTATATCCTTATGGCATACAAGGTCTTTCCATCCTGTTTATTCCAGGAAAGTGTTTCCTTAACAGTAGGGCCAAACAAAGACAGTCCATCAAAGGGTGCATTGATGAATGAAGACTTGAAATGCTCCACAACGTCACATAAGCACATCCAGGCATGTCTCCTAATGGCTATGCCTGAACCAGCCACCCGTGAGGTACCCTCAGCAGCATGTGATAGCCTCATGGACGCATTACAGATGGATAGAAGGGTGGCCAGTTGTGAAGAAGACTTCTTGTAGTCCTCCACAGACATAGACTCGAGAAGGATTTGGAAAGCTCTTTAGTCAAATCTCACTGTAGACTAGTGAAATGTGCCAAGTAATTTGGAAACCATAAGGCAAATTTCACAGATGCAAAACCAGGCTTCTCAAATCTGTCCAATGCCCTGGACTCTCTTTTTTAGGAGGATGGACAGAGGAGGTCTGCTCTGCCAGCTCCTTTTTGTGGCTACAACCACAACCATAGCATCAACAGGAACTCCCTTGCTCCAGTATAGCATGTCCTTAGTGGGAGCAACAAAATTATCAGGACAATGGGAAATCGGTTCTTTCTATGCCCAGCAAGACAATAGTTCTATAAGCTCATCAAGTCACTCAAGATGTAGACGGGCCAAACACAAAAGCTTCCAGGAGCACTGACACCTTCTGATGAGGGTGTCTGAGAACGATCCACCTTTCTGCTTGGGAATTCCTAAGATGTCTCTGAAGGAGATGGCATCTGGTGGAGATCTGGGCCACCCCTCCCCTTCATTGAAGTCAGGGTCTTCGGTGAGAAACTCCTGGGGGAGTCTATGTGTCTCCTCTTACACATTCTCTTACAAGGGAGCCTCCTCAGTGGGATGATCTGGAAAGGTATCCGAAAAGAGGGGAAAGTCCTTGAGGGGGACGGTGTGAAAAGTCTGAGAGTATCAGAGCTCAGACCCAAAGGAGGCAGGTTCTAGGATCCAAAGAGGAAAGAGCAGTGGAATCTCTCAGATGAGAGAACACCCACTCCACCATCTTGAAAGTGGAAGGACTGGGAGAAGCCATAGCTGGCTGCACCAGAGCTGAAGATCCAGATGCTACCATGTCTCGACCCTGCCCAGAGCCATGCCTCAAAGGGAGAGTCAGACCCAAGATGTCCAACATAGAAGCTGCAAGGGGCAGGGATGGCCCTGAAAACCTTGGAGTGGAAACCAACCCCCTCCAACCCAGCTCTGATACTCCGGCTCCAAGACTCATCCTGATCCAAAGGAATCGGTTCTGAACAAGTCAGGGAAGAAGTCCTAGCTGTCTCCAGATCTGATGCTGATACTCTCGGGTTTCTCAGATCCAAAGGCTCCAAAATTGCTAGTTGGACCAGTAAAGGAGAAATCACAGCATGGGAAGCAGAAGGTAGGCTCATGCATCCTATGGGTGATGAAGCTGAGATAACCCCCATTTGAATCTGAGCTCTGAGGAGCTTCTTCATCTTCATACCCATTTCAGCTTAGGAAAGACTCCTAGAAGACCTGATGGAGGAAGTGGTAGACTGGGGCCGAGACTCTCCTTGGGGTCTCTTGAAGGGAAGGAGAATGGAGGGAAGGAGAAATAGGCTGCAGAGAGAACTTTGGGGATCAGGTCCTTGGAGACTTAGCAAGGGAAAGTGTTAGATCTGAGGATGTCAGAAGATCTGACTGTTTTTGCTTCGGATCTAAAGGGGTTGGATCTGATTTCTTTTGAATTTTAGAAGAAGGCCCCAAAGAAGGAGTTGACTTAGGAGACAGGTGAGAGACCATTTTCTTGACTCTTTGACCTCCAAAGAGGTTTTGGATGTTTTTGTGGCGGTTTAAGACCCTGGAGTAGAAGAAGAAGATAGCATCAAGCCCATCAGAACCAATTTGTTCCAAAGGTTGCTAAAGGCCCTGTATTTAAAACCTGTACATATGGAGCAGTCTGTATTCAAGTGAGAAGCTCCCAGACAATAGACACTCTTCCTTTGGGCATCACAGTTAGGGATCTTGTGCCCACAGGAAGTACATTTCTTAAAACCACTGCATTTATCAGCCATGATGAAGAAAAGGATTTTTTTTTCTACTAACCAACAATGATAGGCTAAAGAGGATACCCTCTAAAAGGTAGAAAAAAAGAAAAGGGGAGAAAAAAGTACCAGAAATGGTACTGACAGCTACCTTAGTTAGAAAAGAAAGTTTTGATATAAATGTAATATATATTTAATCCTAATATGATAGAAAAACCTTGAGCAACTAGGTAAGGGAGGTAGGTTGTTGTGTCTTTCAGCTTTTCCCGGTTAGGGGTCGCCACAGCGGAACTCCGGTCCGCTAATGATTGGCAGTAGATTTTTATGTGCTGGCTTGCCGGGCCTAATGCACAATCTTCAATGAAGGAACTCCCATTGACGCATGTCGCCACACAGAAGACGATCTAACTGAGAATCGAACTGGCAACGTCTAACTGTGAGGCGACAACGCTACCGCAGCACCACCACCGCGAGGTAAGGGAGGTAGGTGATGAGAATAAAAAGGATTACATAAGAAAAAATTAAGGAACTGCACTCATTGAAAAAAGGATATTACACCCAAAAAGCTCAATGTAAAGGATCCATGTCTATAGCGATATGGCAGAAAACTAAATCTGAGGTATTGCAGGTTGACCAGGGCATTATGGGTAAAGGGAGGAGCTCAAGAGTTGGCTCTGAGAGTCTAGAAAATGTGGCCGCGTTGGATTCAAGCTAAGATCTGATACCCAATAGGTTGAGGAACGAATGAAAAGGGCAATTTCAGATCTAATGCTTTGCAGCATACGGCTACAAAAGATTCATTTTACATTTTATAAACAACAGCTCTATATGAATCTCAATGTAGATTAATAAAAAGTGATGCAGCATGTTACAGTTATGCTTTTCTAAGTCTGCTTACTCTATAAATTACTCTAAGTATTAAATGCATACATAAAATCAGCAAATTGCTAAGTATGCAGACCATTTCTCAAAACTCTTGGTAGAGTTTATATCTTTTAAAGGTCGACCTACAGGATTTTGTTTAGACGTCAAAGGGATGTGTTCTGTGAAAATATTTGAATTAGCTGGTGTGGAACAATTTGGTAGATCTGTTGTCTTTTTAATTCACAGTTTACAAATGAGTCAAATAATTATTTGTTATAGCTTTCTCACAGATGGAGACGCTAACGTGTATATAGCATTGCTAATATTTTAATATATTTATTGAAGTAAGCCCTATTAAATTAGCATTTCTTATCCATTATTAAACACATATTATTTTTTCCAAATGCAAACATTGTAAATCCATGAGAGGAAGGGCAAAAATATGAGGAACAGCAGGAAGAGTTGAGATGCATGTTATTAACAGTAATTGCAAACCATATTAAACACAAACTGCATGCAGTGCAACTGCATTTTATATCCTCTCCATCACTGCAGTCAGAGGTAATGTTCTCTGTCTATGCATATTGCAGGAGCTCTGCCACAAGGCCCTGCATCTACAAGTTTACTGAGAATTTTGTCATTGTTTAATGTAGTCATATGTATCATGAAGAACCTTTCTGTGTATTAACTTTAATCAGCTAAACACATGCCTGCTTTGTGATTTAAAGTCCCTGTATAATAGTCCATGCACTCTGGACCTCATACTAAGCTGGTCACTGTCCCCTTTTGCTTGACCAATAGACTACAATGCATATGCTATTTATTTAGTCTCAGGAAATGACAGACAGCCTGTTTCACTTGCATCTCATTATTTGCTTTGTTCTGGCTATAAACAGATTGTTCTCAGTTTTAAATTGACCTGAGGGTGGGTCCACCTATCACAATAAACACACTACTGTAACCCAACAAAAGCCAATCTCCAACCCTGGTGATCTATTTTTTGCTGCAATAAATGTTAGAATTATAAGAAATAAGACTGCTGAACTCCATGTCTGGATTACCCAACATAAGCTCTCGCTGTAACTGAAACTTGACTTAAAGCCAGCATAAACAACTCCAAAGTTATTCCTCCTTTCTATAATATCATCCATAATGACCAGGAAAGGTGGCGGTATTGCTTTAATGTTTCCCAGTACCTACCAAATTTCCCCTTATAGCAAACCAACACCAACATTTAGTTCAGCAGAGCTTCGTATTGCTTTCCTCAAAATAAACAATTAAAAACAAATATGTATTATGTCCTTTATAACCCTCCTGGCAACAATACAGCTATACTGGAAGATATCCTACATTGGATATCCATAACATTTCCACAGGAAAAAATATTACTACGTGATGTGAATGTCAGTTGGTTGGACATAACTTCTAATTCCCCTGCATCTAGCATAAATGTATATGGTTTCACAAAACTAATTAACAGCCCCACACATTATAGCAAGATAGCAAATTCTCTATTAGACTAGATCCTAGTATCAGACCCTTGCAAATATTCCACTACTAGTACAGTGTCAGACTCTCTCAGTAACCATCTCCCAATCTATATGACTAGACATCTCACACATCCAGCATATTTGTAAAACAATGCACAACCTTTCCAAGTTTAACCCAGAAATGTTGATTACTACACTATCATCTATTTACTGGAACTTCCTAAAAATCATCCTCTTAGATGATGTTGTATTTGAATTCAATACAACTTTTCTAATACATCCTAGAAATGCATGTTTAGTAAAACAGTATATGACACTTTTGGCTTTGCTGAAACACTGAATTTGCATCTAAGACAAGTTACAGCGTGCATATGTAAGCATGTACAGTTATTAAAGAAATCGGAAAACTCAAATTTCAGGATGATAGGATGTATCACACTTTTGTTATTTTAGATAAAGCTTATCTAAGACAAACTGTTCAAAATGTTAAGTACATTTGATGTAAAAAAAAGTTTGCAATTTCTTAGAAAAATTGTGAATGATCAATTAAAATTAAGTATCATCTTTGTAATAATCAGAGAAATCTTAAAATAACCTGCTACAATTGGAGATAAAAGGTCAAAGGTTCAGACTGCTAGTTAATTGTTCATTCAAATTGACAAGTCTGACAGTTCTAGAATAATGCTTCCCTTTATACAAACAGGGCGATAGAATTGCTGTTGGTTATTTGGAAATGAGAATGTCATCTGCTTTTCTTATAGCGTCAGAATGTTATTTCTTAACATTATCATTTCAGCGACATTATTTGGAGGTTCCACTGAGATCTCAGGAGATACAGACACTACCTGGACCCTCCGATAAGGTAATAAAACTATTTTCTTTAAAAGTACGGTGGGGGGGGGGTCATTTTGGCGGTACTAGTATAGTGTAATTGCTCTTCCTGAGTAAACATCATGTTTTGCTCTGACTGAAAGTTGGAGATGAGAAAAAGAATAGAAACAAATCAGGTGCTATTACGTGTAAAGTAAGTCAGGTTAAGACTATAGCAAAGGTACCAAATATATGGCTAGCAGGTGTTAGCTAGCAGATTGAGTCAGCCAGTTTTCATGAATGCACAAATTATGCATATATGACACTACAAGTAGCAGTGTGGATGTCATCATTTTACTGATGGTATGAATAAAGTGTGCAAATCACAAAAAAACATTACTTAGCATAACAAATAGCTTTATATAAAATGTATTCGGTGATACTAGAATAGCTGCATTAAAACATCAGGTGTCACTACACATTTCTCTAGATCTAATAGCCCTTGTGAAATTTGTACTATGACAAATATAGGCTTGCTAGCCTTTCTGCTATCTGAAGCAGAGACAGACAGAAAAATACTATGACTGCAGTTGTAAAATAATTCGGTCTGAGGTTAAAAAACTGTAAACAATATTGAGCACACAATAAAATCTTTGATAAACTAACTCTACCAACGTATCTTGTGTCACTGGGCATGCAACTCTGACCAATGAAATGTATTATAAAATTACTTTTTTTAAGTAATGACAGGATTTGAAAACATATTTCCACTTTATTCTTCCCAGTGATCTTTCAGCTGCGGTTCATGCCTTAAGGTCTTCACAACTTGATTATTGCAATGCTCTTTACATTGGCTTACCCAACTCTGATATTTCACAACTCCAGCATGTATAACAACCTACTATCCTCCTTCTGGCAGCATACCTGTCAACCTCTTAGAGCAAGAAATCTGGACAAAGCCATAAATAATGGGGACAAAGGCCATAATAGGGTCAATTTTTTAAATATTGCTCTTAAAAATTTAGAATGTTGACAGAATAATAGGTTTTGCATTACAGTGAATTTTCTGGAGAGTGTGAAGTCTGAAACTTAAATGTCTGTCATTATTTTCTGACTTAAATCTGCAAAGATTTGCCAAAAAAAATTTTAATGAGAACCAGACCAAAAATATAAGGCAAAAATCTGGACAGTCTGTAAAACTCTGGACAGCTGAGAGGCATGTTTGGCAGGAGTCTCACATTATCTTCACATCACCCCAATATTGCATGACCTATACTAGCTCCCTGTCAGACAGCATATCATTTACAAGATCCTTATTATGGTTTATCCTGCTCTTCATAATCTTGCCCCCCCCACCCCCATTTAAGAGACCTAATACATGTATACAGTCCTACCCGAACAGGGTGATTAGACTCAAAGGACCTCCATGTTATTCCGTACCTTAACTGTAACACCTCTGGATAGCATTATTTTAGGTATCAGGGCCCTTTCCTACAGAACCCCCCCCCCCCCAGATAGCTTTGTGATACATCTACAATGGCTAGTTTTAAAAAGGGCTTAATTTGCTCTTACAACTAATCACTTAGCCAAATTTAGTTGGCAATACTGTTCAAATCATCCCCTTGCATGTTTTTTTTTAACTTGTAGATGTATATTTGCTAGTTATTCAAATGTTCAGCGCCTGGTTCAGGCAGTTAAATAAACTTGAACTTGAACTAATCTATAGTCACATGTATAGCAATCCAAGAAAACATGCACGTTTATCCTTTTACAGTGCAGTAAAGGTACATTTTTTGGTATGACTATGTAGGTATACATCTGATAAAAGGGTCCGAATTTTATAGGGTCATAGGAAGTTACTAGGCTAATGGCCCTAGGGCCCTTACAAGCTTAGCCAAGTTCTACCCTTATTTCCATGATTAGCACCTATTGCCACTGTCCAAGAGGGACACAAGTGAAACCCCTGGGACACATTTATGGTTACCCATCCAATCGTCTAGACTGCATTTGAAGAGGGCCAATGAGGTGCTCTGTTTAACATGAAGTGGGAGTCTGTTCCAAAGGTGAGGTAACCTCTTGGAGAAAAATCTGTCCCTCCAGCAGGGTCTATTAATGTCACATGCCAGGTTAAGGTACTTAGAGTAAGTAACCCATGTAACATTTGACTTATGGAGATGCAGCATTTTCACTAAAGCAGGGTCAGAGTTTGATCACTGGATTGAACAAAAGCGCTAATTTCACTGTTTTTTTGTTAAATTAGTGTTGAGCTAAGTCCTGCCATTGCCGTTTTTTCATTTTTTTTTCTAAGTAGTTTTACTTTTGCACCTTGTTTGAGGGTCAGAGATTGCCCTGTATGCAAGGGAGAGATTGCCTCTAAGCAGTCTGTTTGAAACAGAATAAAGTGACAGTGATGTCAGATGATCCATATAGAACAGATGCTGAAGATCTTGAATTTTCCTTGTGAGGAACCTTTGTGGTCCCCCCAATTGCTGCAGGTGCTTGAAAAGGTACATACCAAAAGGGGCATTGTACTCAATTATTGGCCTGATGAGGGAAGAATACAGGGAGGTTATTACTTCTTTTTTTCTGGAGACAATGCCTTTACTTATGAGACGAGCCATGCAGAATGCCCTTCTTACCACTGTGAAGACATGGTGGTCAAAGGTAAGGTTGCTGTCAACCTGTGTGTCCAGGTCTCTCTCCACTGAGTGCATACTTAAAGTGTTGCTATTGATCTGGCAGTTATTAGGAATATTGCCCTTACTGAATGGGATGATAATACATTTTTTTGCATTGAGTTTAAGGCCATGACTTTGGCACCAATCATTTGTTTGTGTAAGACCTTCTTGTAGAATGCTGACATCATTTGCTGATTCTCTGACCACTCCCAGTTTTTGGTGATCAGTAAACATTGTCAGCCACAGACCTTTAGTTTTTGCTTGTACTTCGGAGAAATAGATTCCAATCAGCAGAGGTCCCAGGACTGATCCCTGTAGAACATCACTGGTTACAGGTCTGCTGTTGGAGGTGGATTCCCCTATTTTGACTATATGGGTTCTATCAGTGAACGAGTTAGCAACTCATCTTATGATATAAGGGATGATACCAAGCTGGATGATTTTTTCAATGATGCCTGAGTGGGGGATAGTGTCAAACACCTTGGCTAAGTCTAGGTAGGCTGTATGCACAGATTTCCCCTCGTCCAGGGCCTTAGTGACTGTCTCAAAGAAGTCCACCAGGTTTAACAGGCATGATCTCCCTTTGACAAATCCAAACTGAGTAGGGTCAAGTGTTTGGAGATTACCTATATCTTTGTTGATAAGGTCCATGATAATTTGCTCCATGGCCTTGCAGATAAGGCTAGTCAGGCTAATAGGTTTATAGGTCTCAAGGTCAGTGAAGCACCACCTTTGTGCAAGGGAATAATGGTGGCCATTTTCCATTCAGCTGGGATGAAGCCAGTGGCTAGACTATTATTGAAAACAGTACCCAATGGTGTTGCTAATTCTTGTTGGAGCTCATGCAGGATGCAGCCTGGGATGTTATCAGGTCCCATAGATGCTGTGTTTTTGGCCTTAGAGAGAGCATTTATGACCTGTTCTTTAGAGATGTAAGGTAGGGGACAGGTGGTAAGGATGTCATAGGGTACATGTGGCGGTGACAGGGGGGAGTGAAGTTTTCACAGAACCTGTCAGCCAACAGATTAGCTATGTCCACAGGCTCATTGTATGTGGTATCATTAACTACCAGATCGGCACAAATCTGGGACTTTTATTTTAGGTTGTGGTTGTCTTTAGTTGAGGAAGCTAATATGGATTTGTAGTTTGCTTTGGAGGACTTCACAAGAATTCTTATTTGCTTGTTTAAGCTGAGGAAGGAGTGTTTCCAGTTTAAGGCTCGCTCCCTCTCACTCTTAGATAGCAATTTTTACCTCTTATTGTAAAGCCTGTTAATGGTAGTTGTCCACCAGGCAGGTTTGCACTTCCTTGAGGAACTTGTGTTGGTCCTATCAGGTATGGCTGAGTTAATGCAGTTATACAGCTATTTGTATAAAGCATTGATGTAGAACTATGCACAGTTGCCAGTTCCATCTGAGGGGAGGTGCAGTGAAGCTATTTATACCATCCTGTAAGAGGTTATAATCTACTTTGGAGAAGCTTTTTAGTTTAGTTGCCCCTTGGGGGGGGTTAGGTGTGATAGTTGCTCCGAATGACACTGATCTGTGATCAGATCTCACCAGGGAAGCCCTCACAGTGGGGGTGTTACAGTGATCTCCCATACTGGTAAGCACCAGATCAAGGATGTTTGCACCCCTTGTGAGGGTGTCAACCAGCTGAACCAGGGCATTGGAGTTAACAAAGTCGAGGAATCTTTGGACAAGTGAGTTTGAGCACAAGTAATTTACCCAGTCAATGGAAGGGTAGTTAAAGTCACCCAATACCATGGTGACCGGATGTATCTTGATAGACTCAAGTAAATCCAAATAGGCAGAGTTGGTGTCCTGATTCATGGAGGGAGTCCTGTAGCTGGCAATCAGTTGAATAGGTGTCCTACCAACAGGTTTGAATGTGTGGAATGTGGTGTAACTCAGTATGGCTGGGGTGCTCTCCACAACCTTGAACCAGGTCTTTGTGAATGCACAAATGTCTGCATCTTCCAAGGTAAGGACTGCTTCCAGTGAGTGCAGTTTCATGTTAAGACTCCTAGCATTTAGCAGCATAACCCTGAGGTTGTTTTTATATGGAGTTTTTACATAGGGAATGTTTTCCTTGAGACACTGCTTAAAAAGGCACTATGGGGGTGGCAACAGCTTAGCCATTAGCCGAAATAACAGGGGTGGCAGATGAAGACCATCTCTGGCAAAGCATCGAGGTCTGTCGATGATGTCATCACAGGCTGACAGATACTGGATCCCCTTAGAAGGACACCAGAAACTAAGCCATGGGCATGAATTTATGCATACACACATTCTGAGGGCTGTAATGTTGGGCTCTGTGCTATGATGCTCCTGTTATGATTTTGAAAGCAGAGAGGCTGAGATGTATGCTTAAAGTATTTTCTTATTCTTAGTCTTAAGTCTTAGTCTCAAGTATTGAATATGCTCCACTCGTGAGCTGTCTGAATTTCAAAAATCCCTGGGTCCCTTTCACTCCCTTAAATAATCAAGGAACATGTACTTACTGTGATCCCAAAATCTAAATGTACCACCTCCATGGGTCAAGGCAACTTACCTGGATGCCTAATAATCAGCACTAAATATATGAACTTGTTTAATATAAGCTAGACCACAGGGTATGTCACTGAGATATTTAGAATGATTGCTGTGAAGCCCCTTCATTGGGTGAAGTCCTACCACAGACCCTGAACACTATAGACCATTCTGCCTAACTAGTCTAATCCATGAAACTCATCATATGTTATTTAATTAACTATAGTATAAAAAAGCTCATACAACTAGACCTTCAACAATTTGTTTTTATAATCCTTAATGCAGTTGTGATGCCCGTGCCCTGGCCCAGCAATCAAGGAGCCTCAATCCTCACCACTAACACCAGTGAGGGGAGTCTCATATAGGAGGAAAGGATGACAAATACATACAGTAAAGTGCAATTTCCCTTAAGAGCACACAGAGATCACAGTCAGTCCGGGGCTGGTCACTCCCTTGCTCTCCAGATCCCCAATAAGACTCCCCACTGGCACAGCTATAAGGTCCAGATCTCAGCCTAGTGGGCAAGCTAAAACCACCAGCACCCTCTCTGTCCAACCAGTGCTTCGTGTCCCTGCCCAAATAGCTGACACACACACACACACACACACACACACACACACACACACACTTTGAGAAGAGTTTATACAACCACACAGACACTCCTGGGGAAGGCTGCCACAGGTTCTCCAGCTGTGCCCCTTTTTCCCAGACTATACGGTAGTACCAGCTGCCACCACCCACTAATATTTATCAGCTACTCAAAAGCCCTTAAAAGGGTGTCCAATTATTACTGTGCAATATTATTATCCAATTGGTAGTATAGCCCAGAGCTAAAACTATTGAAGTGGCTTTGTACAATTTTACCAAAGGCATGCAAGTACTCTTCTTCTTCTTTTGGCTTTTCCTGGTTAGGGGTCGCCACTGCGGATCACCTGTCTGCTCATGATTGGCAGTGGAGTTTTACAGTGTCGAGTTGCCAGCCTGGTGCCCAACCTTCCACAGAAGGCACACACATGCATGCACTCACACCTAGGGCCAATTTAGAGTGTCCAATCCACCTACAGCATGTCTTTGGGATGTGGGAGGAAACCAGAGCACCCGGAGGAAACCCAAGCGACCACAGGGAGGACATGCAGACTTCGCACAGAAGGCACCCCAGCCGAGGATCGAACCAGAGAACCTCTTGCTGTGAGGTGGCAAAGCTAACTGCTGCACCACCGTGGCTGCCCAAAGGCATGCAAGTACTCTAAAGAGCTTAAATTATCTCTACAAAAACAGCCACAGTTGAAAGGGTTTAAAAATATTTAATAACAAATAGTCAAAACACAAAACAATACATTTTATTACATAGTGCTAGTCAAGAGTTCAGAGATCACAGAGGAATACTTAAAATAATTCAGTAGTACAGTTCTGACATCACAGAAAACACTTAGTCTAATAGTTTTAGTTTCTAGTTATTTCTAAGAGAAAACACAAGTCTAAGATAAACGTACATATAGAGTAAGACAGTGCTGGTGAGTTGGATGGTCAAGACAAAAATGCTTAATGCTCTCTGATTCTCTCTGTTTTTAAAATCACACTCCTGGTTCACATTACATCATTCCTCACACTTCCCTAGGTTCCCAGGCTAACAGAAACTACATTTACATTCTTCCCCTCTGGGCAGAAACCAGAGCAATAAAGGACATTTATGCATGCAGATTCTGGCCATTAACTCTGGCCTTAAAACAATAGGCAGGATGCTTCACTCTAGACTCACTGGCTCCAAGTTTTAACATCAAAGGGTCACAACATGTTTTACTTGGTCAGTAGTGTGCACTGTTGTTAATTTTTTTTTCCAGTTCCACATGTAACACTATTTTTACCATTTAAGACAACAAGCCTGTGGTTTACATTAATATTTACAGATGACAGAATTATCTACAAAATTCTATCTGGCTAGGCTGGTAGCCTTCATCTATCTTCACCCAATCTTCACAGCAGTAAACTTCTTTCAGAAGGCCACAGAGGCAATGAGTAGTAGTAGTTTGGTCAGCATAGCCTGTCTGGAGCCAATTGTTTCATACCCCCCCATGATAGTATTTAAATAAGCTTAGATACCTAAAAGTAGATCCTTAAGTGGTAAAGTGAATAACGAACTGGCTGAAAAATAGAACCCACATAGTTAAGGTGGTGCATACCACCTCAAAAAGTAAAATGGTAACTTGGGATGTACTTTAGAGCTCAATAGTGTTACCCCTCATTTTTGGCATGCACATCTCCATCTTCCAAACTGCAAACCCAACCTAAGGATAACCAAGTTTTCTGAAGACTATAAGATGGGTATCAGTATCCATGCACCCCATTTATAGACTCCCTACAGAAAGAACTCATTCTTAATAATCATTGGTATACTGATAAGTGATTTCTACTCCTCTCTTTACCAAATGTGCCTGCAGTTGGGGGATTCTGACAAATGTCACATTAAATGCTTGTAATTTAGGAGAATCTCATGACATTAGCCATCATAGAATTTGCTATGGTGTGATGGCACTGCCAGAATATACCTGTCAGCCTCATTTCTCCAGAATCAGGAACAGAGCCAAAAAATAACACAAAATGGTCCAATATCAACGTTACTGTTTAACTATCGATGGTACTCATGTAGAAGGTTTGCTTTTACAAAATCTTTTGTATAATTTAATTACTAGACCATTAGTATTTTATTAGAAAAATCTCAAATTTTATGAGGGACAGAGCAACATTTTGAGACAAAAATATTATTTAATATTATTTTTATTTTTATATTATTTTCTTATTTTACTTCCCGATAACATCATTCTCTTCAGATCTCAGGTTCTGTTCTCTGTTTCTTCTTCTTCTCTTTCTTCATGACCCATTTCTGTCAAGAAGAAATTAAAAAAATATATTTTCTCACAAGAACGCTGATTGTTCTTCTTGGCCTGTGCCATCAAAAAGTACAGCCGTGCTCTCCAAGGTGGACTTCAGCACTTGTTCACTTAGATATGTTTGTCACAAATTAGTAATTGAAGATACAGGTCAAGTAGCCTGTCTGAAACTGTCTAATTATTTCATACTTCCCTCCATTTTAACTTTAGAGGCTACTATACAATCCACTACTTCTGTCCACATTTTCTGTGGGGAACACTTTGTCAACACAAACTATATTGCATGTGTAAGTGAATTCTTTATGTTGTCAGCTTCTCCTTACAGCAGATGGTACCCTGTCATATGTGCAGTCACTGTATTTCAAAAGTTGTGTGAATCTGTTGAAATGGGAAAAGTGTGTTACACTGATGCCATCAAGAAGGAAGTTCCCTCTGTGTCTCCAAGCATGGCAAAATATATCCAAGAACAAATGAATAAGGGAGATAATATCCAAGATATGCTTGATTCCATTTCTCTCCCTCAAACAACATTTTTGCCCTTGCCAGTTATCCCACCCTATCAGAAACTATTTGGCAATAAGGAAATGCTAAAGTTCCAAAACAAATAAAGGTATCCAGTATGTTTGAAACGCTTAGGATATTATTACTTGCTCTTTTTGATTCTGAAGAAAACACAGGACATCAGAATCATTTTGGATTTCATTGACTTAAATGCTTTCATATCCAGAGAAAACATTCAAATGGGGCAGCCTCACGTGCTTTTCTGAGGGAAATTTGATGTGGTCTTTTGACCTCTAAGAATCCTGCCTTTACATAAAAATAGGCAATAAATCAAGGAAGTTTCTATATTTCAAAGCCAGGTTCAGTCAATATTAATTCAGGACTCTCTTAATTGGCCTTGTCTTAGACTCCAGGGTGTTCACTATGTGTGTCAGTAGCTGCAGCCTATCTCAGACCACAGGGAAAGAATATCTTACCCTAACTGGATGACTGGGTCCTAGCTGCACCATCTCAAGAAACTCTGGTTTGTAAGGAGTGTTTGCCCAAACACATCTTCTTGGCAGTAGCAGTCAATTTCATAAAATCCTAATTTCTTCCAGTCCAAGTTCCTACATTCTTAGGCTGTATTTGAACATAACAGTCTCTTGAACAGTTTTACTTCAAAACAGGACAGTAAGCAGTATTGTGCATATAGTCAGTTCAGACAGTTCCGGTACAGACCTCTCTCAAGGTTGTAGGCCTCGTGGTCATGTCAGTCTTTAGGATTCCTCATTCTAGCATTTAAATGAAGACCTTATATTAGACTATTCACATTCAATGGTATCAGCATTCAGACCTCTACTCACATCCTGTTTAGATAATTTAGATATTGAAAGTCTTTCATTCTCACCTGGCTTGATGGCTAGCTCCAGCAAGCATTCACAGCAGTAATGGTAGCTCCACAAGTAAAGCAACTCAGCTGTAATGTGGACTGTTACCTGTCACTGAGTTCAAGACCCACATCTGCAATCTGTACTGGGGGGGGGGGGGGGTAATGGCACAACAGTTAAGGTGTTTACCTCACAGGCACAAGGTACAGAGTTTGAGTCTCACCTGTGGTCACTATTTGATTATTGGCTAGACATGTAGTAATCTGCAGACTGATTGCCTAATATTTACCTATGCACATGGAAAATTAATACCAGGCACAGATACCCCAGACTCTGGTCACCATGGATATGTCCACCCTGGGGCGAGAGGCAGGCATTTCAACAGGCAGGCCATTCAGGGAATCTGAAGGCCCCAGGAGTCATACTTATAAACTAGTGTCCTAAAAATAAAGGTAGTACTCTTGTCCTTTCTGGCCAAGATTTCCTCACAAATGGAATCCTCTCCATTTAGTTATTATGGACGTGGTCTAGTTCAGCAGCAAACAAATGGAAACTCCATCTTGTCCACTCTGCCAAGAGCTGATGAGGGTGTGGCAGTCTGCCATTAATGGACATCACTTCCTGGTTGAGATGCACATCCTGGGGATGACAGTTCTGTGGTGAGGAAACCCAGCCACTGCCTTCTAACGCTTCACACAAGGTCACTCTGTCACAAAAGGATCTTTCACCTTTGGGGTACCATAGTGTGTAACCTATCTGCCTCTCCATCCAATCACCAAGTTTCCCCTGATTCCAACTCTGAGATGTCAAGCTGGAGATACACTAGCCCAGTGACCTCCTTTACACTTCCTCCATTTCCTATGATGTTAAACATCATTCAGAATGCCAGGCTTCTCAAAATAGAGTGAGAAGCCCTTATTCTTGTCATATAAAATGCGTTTCTTCTTCTGCACCATTTTCTTCCTCCTGAAACCCATCAGACAACATCCCTCTGACCCTTTAGATAAGCTATACCTGGACACTCAATAACTGGAACTGACCACTGGTTTGTCCATTTCTAATAACTGGAAGAGTGCAGACTTTCTGATAGTGTGATTTCCATTATTACCTTTACTTAAAGGCAATTTATCCAAAATAGGTACCAGGACAATGAACCTACTGCATTCCCTTTAGGCTACTAGCAAAATGCCCCCTTTTCTTTTCTCATGCATTTGATTCTTACATTTATCTGACATTTCTTGACTCTACTCTTGGTTATTCCTTTGCATAAGTTCATCTGGCAGTCATTTTAAGTTTCATTCTGGTCTTGACTTTAATGCTGTTACTTCTTTCAAAGTATGTAAGGCTTTTATGACTCACTGTCCAGTTCAGGCCTCCTAGTAGAGACCCTGTTCCTACTTGACATACAATGTCATCCTTGCAAAGCTTACTTTTCTGTCATTTGAACCTATAACCTCTGCTAACCTGATGTTCCCACCCCAGAAGACCATATTCTTGGAGTCCATTATTTCAGCTTAAAGAATCTCTGAACTGCAAGTTCTTTCTGTCAAACCTTAAGTCTTCTAGAAAGAAATCTGTTCTTCATGCATAAGGTTGCCAAATTGTCAATTTTAAATTAATCCATGACATTCGTCCATACATTTTCCTAAGTACTCTAACCATGCTGAATTTCTTCTCTACTGCATGGGTGTAATAACTACATGTATAGAAGAACCAAGCCTTTATGCAAGGATCACCACTTGCCCCCGTCATTTATTTATTTGCATTTGTTTACTAGGATAGTCCGACTGGGCAGAAAAAAACCTTTACAGCACAGGCCTGGGGAGAAATGCCCAGAGAGTATAAAATGAAAAATATTAACAATATTTACAAAAATTATTATAGTAACATAAAATGGCAAGATAATAAATTACAGTATACATCAATATATATAGTTTAACTAGAACAGAAAAAGATTAGAGCGAAAAACAGAAAAGCAGAAAAATAAGAAAAGAGACAGTAAGAAAAATTAAGGTAGAAAAGCTACACACTCTGAAAATGTGGAAATTGGAATTAGTTTGAAAAAGTTATGTTATTACATAATCCAAGGAACACATAATTAAGCCATTATAAGATCAGAAAATTTGGATTGAAAAGTGTTAGCTTAAGTGCATAACCTAGTATCAGATAGGAATTATTTTAGTTTTGATTAAATAATGTAAGGTAGTCAATTTGTCTAATTGTGTAAGGTATACTGTTCCATTTTTTTTTTTTTGAAAGACAAGTTTGTTGCCAGCTGTGCTGCTGATACAGCAAGAAGAGATTTGTGTGAAGAGCAAAGATTTCTACTTGGGGAATATAGCTTGGCAATCTGTCTGAAGACCAGTTTGAGCCTAGCCGAAAAAAAAAAACATATTTAAAATGTCCTTCTAGCCTCAAGGAGGGCAGGACTAGACAGGCTGTGACAGAATTTGAGGTTGTCCATCCAATTATCTATCTTTACCTTGAAGGTGGCAAGGGTGCTACTCTGACATGTAGTGGAAGTTTGTTCCAGAAGTGTGTGATATGTTGGGATATGAATTTATCACATCAATGTATCTTATTTATATGCGCATGAAGGTTTAGTTCCTTTAACCCAGTATTTGATGTACAATTAGTTCTGCGAAGTAACAGGAGATCAAATAAGGTTGGATCTTTCATGAAACAAAAGGCTTGACATAGATCTCCACAGAGGAGTCTTTAAGAGACTGAGTACAGAGAAACGGTTGCCAGTCTTTCCTGATAACTAAGATTTTTGAGGCCCGTGATATTTTTAGTTATGAATCTCGGAGGACTCTTAGATTGTATGATACCTTTAGCTAAACAGACGTGAAAAGGTGCATTATATTCAATAATGGGTCTGATAAGATGTGAGTAAAGGGGAATTAAGACTTCTTTCGATCTAGTGGAAAAGTGTTTGGAATTTAGATGGGCCAGATAAAAGGGTTCCAAACTATTATGGAAATCTGATGGTCAAATGATAAGGAATTATCAACAAGAGTACCTAGATCCCTTACAATAGTGTCTGAATGGAGGGGTGCATCTCATATATCATAAATGAAACGGTTTTGTTTACCAGAATGAAGTATGCTACATTTTTTTTTTGCATTTTATTTCAGACTGTTATCATTGCACCAGTTATTAATATGGTCTGAGCCATGTTGGAGCAAATGTTTGTCAGTTAAAGATCGAGTAAGAACATCCAGTTACAGCCATCTGCAAACTTAGTTAACTTTTGGTCAAAAATGCTGGCCTGAAGATGTGAGAAATATACAGTGGATATAAAAAGTGTACACACCACTGTTAAAATGCCAGGTTTTTGTGATATAAAAAAATGAGACCACAATAAATAATTTCAAAACTTTTCCCACCTTTAATGTGCTGTATAACCTGTACAATTCAATTGAAAAACAAACAAGTCTATTAGGGGAAAAATATAAAAAATAAAAAACGTACAATAAGCTGGTTGCATAAGTGTGCACACCCTTAAACTAATACTTTGTTGAAGCACCTTTTGATTTAATTACAGCATTCAGTCATCAAGATTATATATTCCCCATTCCGAAGGAGGTACGGGCCTCCTTGAAATTGGTTACATGTATTACATGTATGCAATTGTGGGACTGCACACATACCTGCTGACCTCACAAGACCCAAATGTAGTGAAAGGTTTGAAACATGAGGAGAATAAATCTAACTTCCCTGCTTAGTCTAGCAGAAGCATATCGGGATCAAGCAGGAATGGAAATCAAACCAGAAGTAGATAAAAATCAGGCAGCAACTGAATGTGCTAAAACAAAAGAAAGAATATGAGATGAAGGATCAGAGAAGGCAAGAAATGTGGAAAATGCATAAATATAGTTGCAAGTATAGAAAACGTCTAGGAGAATCTCTTGTTGATCAGGATCGAACACAGGAATGGTTAAGGAGAGGTGAATTCAAACCAAAAGATGAAAGGTTAATATTGGTGGCCCAAGATAGTGGGCTACGTACACAATGGTTTACAAAGTCCATTGAACATGTGGGAGAAACAGATGTTTTGTAAAACAGAATTGGAAACAGTTGCACACCTCGTTGCTGGTTGTGACATACTAATGGCAGAAGGATTGTATACTGAAAAGCACAATAATGTGGAAAGACTGTTGCACTGGGGATTGTGCAACCATCGTGGTATAAAAATGGATGAAAAACACTGGAAACATGAACCAGAAAGCATCATAGAAAATGATGAAGTCTACATCACATGGTATCACCCGTTACTAACAGATCAAAAGATAGATGCGAGAAAATGAGATATAGTGGTCCATGAAAAGAAGACAAAAGTAGCATTGATCATTGAAATCGCTACACAGTGACTACAGTGTCTTGAGTACACAGAGACACAAAGTCATAAAATATCAAGATTTGCAGGCAGAAATGAGAGCAATGTGGAAGAAAGATACCCAGACAGTTCCAATAGTAGCAGAAGCAACAAGTCTTATAAAAAATAACCTACAATCGTATTTACATATGTTACCAGTGCATGTAACTCCATGCGAATTGCAGAAGGAGTCGTTACTGGGCACATTTTGGCTGACATCAAAGACTGAAAATACTAATTTCATGACCTTTAATCATACTTTGACTTAGGAATGGGGTCCATTCCCATCATTGTATTAGAAACCCAAAAGATTTGAAGAAATTAAAAAAGGATTAGTTCTCAAGGAAACCATGTCTCCGTGGAAAATTAGATAAGGTTGGTCCACCATAAGCACTTGCAACTCAGACAGCCTTCTTCCAGAGGTCAGTACAACCAGTAAAACTGTTTTCTTGTTAAGAACCTCAAGTCAGACAATACAGCAAGTATTAGCTTCTCTAACACAAAATTAAGATCACAAGGAAAAAACACCTGTTTTCTTGGATGTCTCTTATGCAATATCCAGAACATTCTAACATGAGAATGCCTTGAAAGGAGGGCTCCATGGGCAGACATGCTGAAATGGCTGACAAATGAACTTTGATTAAGGAGTAAGACAGGCCATAGGAAAGTTACTCAGACAAGTATTGCAAAACCAGAGAAATACTAGCCCTGAATGGGTGCTGGGTATGTTGTTGGCACCATCTAAAAAACATTTTTCATTTGCTAATATAAGAATTTCTAGTAGCAGGCATTCATGTCTCCATTAGTGCCTGCTACAGATCCTCAGTAAACAGATGTCAAAAAGGTATTAAGATGATATCATCCAGGCAATCAGTTGAAGTTGTCTGGGGTTGGGATGTATCCAAAACCCCTATTCTTGTGTGAGTAGATAAAGTCTTTGAGGAAGCTTGTGGAATTGGTCAATTTCAAAAGAAGGGAGAACCACTGTTGCCTGGGCAAGAAGAGAGTCACCACAATGACTTTGAGATGTTCCTCACTTTCTGGATATCAGTGGAAAGTATGGAAAAGCATAAAGGAACATTCCTGTCTAAGGAAGAAAAAAGAATCAGATTTCCAGGACTTCTTCCATGGAATCTTGGAGCAGAATTTTGCCATATGGTTGTACAGAATGGAGGAAAAAAGGACTTCTTCAGGAACTCCCCAAAGACAGATCAGATCTTGGAAGATTTCCTGATCTAGTCTCCATTCATGAGGGTCTGCTTTTGTCCTGCTGAGTTTGTCTGCCACACAGTTTTGCTCTGAGGGAATGTAGGATGCTTGTATATTGAGAATGTGGTGTAATGCTATATCCCATGCTAACATGGCTAGTCTGCAGAGAGGCTAAGACCTAGTCCCCCCTTGCTTTTTTATGTAGCACATCACTGTGGCATTGCCTGTAACAAATTGAAGAGGTCATGGGGACGAGAGGCAATTCAGAAAATTGAGTGCCTTGACAAGGGCAAGCATATATTTTATGTTAATGTGCTTGTGTGGCTTTGTTGTCCCAGATGCCTTTCACTTTTACCATACTTGACACCGCTCCCCAAGCAAAGTCCAAGCTGTCTATGATGACTCACTGACTGTTTTTGAGTAGGTTGAGAAAAGGGAAGACCTGAATTTAGGGATATTTCATGCCTCCACCAAGAAATTTAATTTCTAACAAATTCCAGAATTAGAATCCGAAAAGATAATGGGTTTTGGTGCTGGGACCAAAGACTTTAAATATTGTTGTATCTTTCTTATGTGGAATCCTGCCAGAGGTAACATGGGAATCCTAGATGCCGTGAGACCTAGAATCCTAAGGATTTCCCAGCAGTGACCAAAGCTCGAGTGGAAACTCCTAAAATATATTTAAATATAGAGCTATTTTTTTTCCTGTGTAATAAAATCTCTTTGTACCAGTTTTTCAAGCAGACACCCCAGGAACACAATCCTGTGTGATGGAGTCAAAAACGACTTTTGAAAGTTTCTTGACATCCCAGCCTGTGCATGAGACCTCCCACCCAACTGAGAGATTCTTGACGCTTTTAAAAAGACTCTGTAAAGATAAGTAAGCCATATAAATATGGTAAAATGTGGATACCTTGTAGCCTGCAATGGGCTATAACAGAAGCTAGACACTTTTAAACACTCTTGGAACAATGGCTAGCCCAAAAGGTAAGCAGAGAACTGATAATGTGATCCAGATACATACCTTTAGAAATGCCTAAAGTCCAGAGGAATGCGTTGGCAAGCATCTTTTAAATCTAAGTTTACCAAAACACTTACATGAAGAAAATGGGGTAACAGATTGTGAAGTGGAAGTATTCCGAACTTGAGCATTAACACATACTAGTTTGGGAGAGAAAGTTCAAGAAATGGTCTCCATGCATTCTCTTTCTTTGGCACTAAAAACATTCTTGAATAAAAAACTTTTTCCAGCTGAGAAGGAGGAACTGATTATATTAACCCCCTGAGACAGCATGTGCTGTAGGACAGGAGGAAACATAAGAGTTTGGTATGGTGAATATGGAATAATTCCCTGGAAGAGAGGAATTGTTTTCCCACTGCCATCTGTAACACTGCTGAATCAGTCTCAAAACCGATTTGTCTGAACAACTTATTGACAAAGAGAGAAATGGAAATTCAGACTCTCTGGAAGGGATATGGGACTTCCAGGCTGGGCCTGGGGCTGGCTGGGAGAAGGAGAACAAGGTCTCTTATATAGTCATTCTGGGTAACTTGACTGTCCTTTATTCTGAGGGGTTCCTGATTTCTTTTTATAACCTCCTTGACATTGTTTTTTAAATATCTGCTTATCAGTATTTTACTGAAAATGTTTATTTATTTTTTTATTTTGCCAACTTTGGATGATTGATGCAGCAGAAAATCCCTTTGAAAATTTGGAGAAAGAGGAATGAAAAATCTGAGATATTCCCTGTATCAGCTTACACCTTCCATCACATTTTTGATAACTTCTGCAGCAGGGGTTCCAAAAACGAAATCTCTATCCAAATTAGAAATTACAATCTCATTTTTTACATGTTCTAGGAGGTTCTGAAAATGCAGCCAGGCAACCCCCCTCAACATGGTACCAGTGGCAACAGCCTTGGATGTAGTATCTACAGAGTTATAAACACACTTTAAACAATGAGTACTGACCAGAGAAATAGATTTTTCCTCATGGGGTGAATTGCAGACAAAACATTCCATATACTTTCACAATTAGGGAAGTGAATAGTGTGGGAAGAAATAGCCAGGGAATTGTCATGGCTAGGTTTATATAGGCCCTAGGGCCGATAGCCTAGTACCAAGCTATGAACCTATGAACCTGTGAGCCTATTAGAATAAACTCTAACATATGAGTCTGACAATTCAAAATGCAAAAAATTAAAGTTGTAGAAGTAAGTATACACTTTTTCTCAAACTTGATAATTGTTTTACCATCCTTGTCAGAAGGGGAAGGATTAGAATTATCATGTTTGGCAGCAGATGGATTAACTAAAGCCTTAGCTGCCAGGTCAGGTCTGATGACTGTATGAAAATTTGAAAGACTGAAGATTGCCGTACATTCTTCATGCTTTCTTAGGTATAGCAAGCTACCTATAAGGAGAACCACAGGCTGTGACAAACACTTCCTACAGTGACAGTACTGGGGAGATGGGTGGAAGTTTCGGGAATTCCAGTTGTAATAGTTCACAGCATTTTCTGAAGAATGAGAAACCACAGCATTCTCCCCTTGAAAACACTGGCAAATTCTGGAAATAGAATCAATGAAGAAGAATCATTGACAGGCAGATTCAGATAACAAGCTCTCCTTTCAGTCTGAATCAGAAATCTAAGGAGAAAAACCTGTAGTTGTCCCATCACATTCCTCGCCATATTCAATTTATTGAATCTCTTCAGGAAAAGAAGAATCCCTTTTTCTTTTACTAGAAACCACATGATAAGAAGGGTCAATAGCCTGTAGTAGACCTAAAGCCAGACGTAATAAGCTGCTACCAGTAAACCTGGAGCAGTAGAATATGCATGTTTAGTTTTCTGTTTCTTTTTGACAGGAAAGCTGAGACAACCAGGACTACTAATGTCAGCAACAGCTCCCCCAGGGATGGGCACAATATTCTGACTAAGCAGGAACACCTTCCACTTGTCCAAGCACCAACAAAAGTGGCCTTCCCTTGCCCACTGAGGAGATCCCAACAGCTGCAGAGGACGTGGCTAATCCCCAGTTCATAATGGCTGTATGGGCAACACCAGAGTGATCCAGGCAAAAATATAAGTGGTCTGAGGAAATAGCTTTGGCCACAGCAGAGTCACCCACCTGTGGCTGAGGCAAACTGCTACCTGCTTCGGTGGCAAAGACTGTTTAGTTTTCTCTTTTTTTTTTCTTGGCTGGAAGCAGAACCAACCTCGGAACCATGTCTGTTCCATGGTCAAGCCAAAAATGGTGCTTTTTTTTCTCAGAGAAACTAAACAGCACAAGCTGGAAAGACTTTAAAAGCAGTAAAATGTTACTTTTACCAGAAAAAAGCACAATAAAATCACTTTAATGCACTTTACCAGACCCAAAATGTAATTTAAACACTTCTCCATGAAAAAATAGTTTTAGAGTGTTTAAATCAACTTTGAAATTGTCAAATACAAATGTACACTCCTGTTTAAAAGTAATGTGTAGCCACATGGCAGTCAATAAAAAGGCATATTCCTAGTTTAAGATATACTTTCCTAATCAAAAAAATAGGTTTAAACATTAACAAAAATAATACGTGGAAGTTTTTTCCCCAAAAGGGAACGTATCTGCCCAGCAATGGAACAGCATAAACCGACCATCAATCCTCAAAAGTCAGGCAGGAATGCTCTCTTTGGCAGCTAGAAAGCTCTAAAGGCTAGGTGCCTGAACCTGCATTTTAGTCATCTCAAGATGGATAATGGTTTGGGCACATGGAAGGTGCCCTGCAGCTTTGTAAGCTGGCCAGCTGTTATATTCTATGCAGGATGTTATCCGTATAGCTAAGGATTCTGCAGCAGTGATCAATATGAAGAACATCTAAAAAAGGCTCCAAGCAATGCTGATTATATATGAATGTGTCATGCACCTTCCAAGGATCCATGAAACATGGTACAACACCATAGTAGGCCTTCATAATGAAAACAGTAGAGGTGATGAAAATACTGAAAATGATGAACAGAGCAAAAGGCAGGCAAAACTCAAATGTTATGATTTCCTGTAACAACGATTCAACTCCAAAAAAGAAGAATATAGCATTCTTGATATCTATTAATCTAGATTCCCTATTAAAGGGAAACAATGCCACCAGAATTGTTTTCATCTATTGGTAGAAAGCAGAGAGACAGAGGCAGAACTCCTACATAAATCGTCTGTTTGCGTATTATAATGATCTGTCCAGTCAGCGAGGGCCCTGAGCATTCCCTCCTTCCTTTTGTGGCAGAGGTTTATGTATCTGGCTGCCAAAAACTGGTATAGAATATATCTTTGAAATTGTCAAAGAAAGGAGTTATTAAGTACTTTGCTAAGCACCACCATCTTCAGTTACCTCTGCTTGGAAGAAGAATACTCCAGAATACCAGGTAAAATACTCCCCCGTATAATTTTGAGTCTGCTTGGAAGAAGAATACTCCAGAATACCAGGTAAAATACTCCCCCGTATAATTTTGAGTCTGCTTGGAAGACGAATACTCCAGAATACCAGGTAAAATACTCCCCCGTATAATTTTGAGTCTGTTAAATGCATTATATTTTCTGGGTGAGAGCCAGAAGAGTAAGAGGATGGGCGATCTTGATCATCTGGGATACATAAAAATCCTCTTCCTTCTACTCTTTAGAGGAGGAAGGAGATATTAACCTCATTCTTTATCCGTTCAAAACCTTTGTGGGTATACCAATGAAGGTTTCCATAATTCTAATTTAGAAGCTGTCCAACACTAGCCTGGCTAAGTAACCAACATTTGCTAATATTTTGTTTAAGCAACCTCATGAAGCATCATAAAAAAAACTTTAGCAAACATTATGTAACTAAAGCTTTGCAGTATAACAGGTGTCCATTAAAATTCCAAGGATCATAATTTGAATCCTTAGAATAGTGGAAGAGAAAGTGCAATATTAAGGCTGAGGTTGTGGTACGCAAATCCTGAAATTAGTCTATACAACTATCAGTAAGCAATATAGACACAGGAAAGTGCCCCCCCCCCCCAAAAAAAAAAAATTATGGTATAACTCATCAAGTTTCCAGATTTGCTCTTGAATCAGTTTATATTTTGAAATGTTGGAAGTCACAAGCCTGGGTCTCACACTTCTAATAAGGGGCCCACTATAACAGGCTAAGTAAAAGGACCTGCTTATGTGGTAAAAGTATTTGAATGTATGCAGTTGATATCAATGAAATCCATATGGAATGTATGCAGTTAATATCAATGAAATCCATATGGAATGTATGCAGTTGATATCAATGAAATCCATATGGAATGTATGTAGTTGATATCAATGAAATCCATATGGAATGTATGCAGTTGATATCAATGAAATCCATATGGAATGTATGTAGTTGATATCAATGAAATCCATATGGAATGTATGCAGTTGATATCAATGAAATCCATATGGAATGTATGTAGTTATCAATGAAATCCATATGGAATGTATGCAGTGGATATCAATGAAATCCATATGGAATGTATGCAGTTGATATAAATGAAATCCATATGGAATATATGCAGTTGATATCAATGAAATCCAATTAAATGTAGTGGACAGATTGTACCTTTTCTGGATTTTGATTATTTTATTTTTATTTTATATTTGTTAAATTAATAAGTGAACTGGTCCAAGAGCCATTTCTCAGCCATGATCCAGGTCTAAAAGACACATACAACATAGTGAGACAACCTAATATGTCTTGGCACAACTCGTTACATAAAAAAGTCTCTGAGTACGACATAATACACCTAAGTACCACATAATTCAAGAACATAAGTTAATTCAAAACGCAATTCATTTTATCAATACCTAAATGCAACATAGTATGTCAAATTCATAAAACTATGATGCATTCTATAAGCAAATTTGTTTAATGAGCGGCTATGTGCAGGTTGTTGTGATTCAGAGAAACAAGCTTCGCATTGTGACTGGCCCTAGAATCTTTACTGGGCTTTGTATATGCTAATAATCATACAATAACATGGTAATGAAAGACATTATTAAAATGAGCCTTTCCACATATGCTAATGAGACAAAGCAAAATAGCAGGACAATTTAGAAATATAAAAATGCCACACAACTGAGCTGTGCTCACTGCATTTTTGACCCTGCCTGAATGCTCATGCTGAAGCTGAGGAAATCTCCAAGTAATATTAGGGGTTCTGACAACATTATTAAATGTGTATCTACAAGAGGCCCTTACTGCTGCTTTAATATCTAATGGTGCACAACATTGTCCCCCAATGTTGCAGGATCATCTGACTGCTCTTAACATGTCATGGACTCCAAGACACCAACACTGTGGACTGGTACTGAATTGACAGGGACATCATTCTATTAACTATGGACATATATTGGCCTCTTCTGGTGTGCTATCCCAATGGACAATAAGATATGTGTGGCATTACATGTACTAGCTAAAAGGACCTTTCAGTGACCTACTGGGAACAAAGGGGGTATCCCTGGCATGTACCCTAAGAATACTTCATCAGTTTCTCAATGCCATGATTCAGCATGTGGACAAGCACATGTGGATTCCACATACCACAGAGGTGTGAACCAACACCATGTGGAATTTCAATAATATACCTGATTTCTCAGAGGTACTGAGAGCCATAGACTGAACCTACCGTAAAAGAAAGGTCCCATCTGGTGAACTGTGAAGAAGGTACATGAACTGTAAAGGGTATCACTTCATCAACAGCCAGATGGTCTATAATGCACAGGGTATCATCTTTAATGTGTGTGCAGGCTACCCAAGCAGTCATCATGTCTCCCACAAATGGCATATCTGTGACCTGTACCAAAGATTTGTGAAGGGTAACTTCCCACAAGGGTATCTTGTTGGTTATGCTGAATATGCCCTGAATCCCTGACTCATGCCATTTATAAGAAATCTACAAAATCAAACAGACCATGCCTACAACTATGCCCAATTGCAAACAAAAATATTACTGAGCATGTATTTGGATAGACAAAGACACATTTTCATCTTCTGGATTCATATGGTGGAGTCCTGCAGCATGACCCTGATGTATGTGCAGTGTTACACAATATTATATTAAGAAAGCGGTTACAGCAAGGTGGGCACTTGCAGGGACAGCAGCTCCCAGCTGAACAGGCACTGGAGCTGAGTCAGATAAGGAAGATGAGTCAGTAGTAGGTGTAGGTGATGATCATGCCAGATGGAGGTGGGCACAGAATGCCATGGCATTAACAAAGAGGCAGCAACTTGGCACATAGCAACAGAATATAGTATACAAGAGTTAACAACATGTACTACAGTAAAAATGATGCATCCAAAACCAACACCAGGCTGTACTTACCCATGCATAGCCTGGCCACGCTGGACATCAGACATAAGCAACCCAATTTACATAGTAGAAAGGGAAGGACACAATTGTCATAATTTGCTCAGTTGGAGAAGGGGGAACAGGAGTGCGTATCTTTCACAAAATGTGTGAATGTGAGTACTAAGAAGTATGAAAGCAAAATGAGCTTTTCTGTGAAATGTCAATACTGGGAAGGCTTTAATGTACCACTAGTTGAGAAGAGCCATTGTCAGTGGAGGTGTGTGAGGTAATGGGGGCTGTAGTGGTGTAAGTATGGGTCTGTAGGGATGCATCCTCAGCAGTTATTGAAGCACTGCAGCTTTGTCTACTGGATAGATTTAGGGCATGCATGCCCCCACCTATGACAGCTGACTCTGCCAAGAGTTGCACTTGATGTACCATGACACTAGCTAGATGCAGATGTGCTACATGACTTTGATCAATGGCTGCTATGACATGCACCATCATGACAATGACCATGACAAAGGGGATGGCCTCCTTTGAGAGTAGACACCTCCATGACAGATGTTGTTGTGGAAGTGCTAGCATGGTGGGAGCAGGATGTTGGTGATCTACGTTTGCATTAGCAGACATCTGTGGGACAGAGAAGACATTGCATGTTCCAGTTCATGATTCAGTCCACCCAAGCAATCACACATATGGGATGTGAAATCCTGAAGGTCATCACACACACCTACATCACCCTCACTATCTCTGTAATGTCTGTTGTGGTACTAGTCTTTGCCTCCACAATGGTCTTTTACATATTTTATTTATTTTTATTCTGAATTTGTTAACAGCATTGATCCCATTGGACCTATTTCAGTCTCAGCTAGAGGGTGAACACAATAGACACGTGACATTATATACAAAGTGAAAGAGAAACTGCAATATATGCATGTATAATATAGAAAGTGAAAATCTGATTTGGCTTGAGGGTATAAAATCAATAGATACATGACATTATATATATATATATATAGACTGATAAAGCAAAATATTTACCAATAGAAACATTTAAGAGGGGGCCCCATAGAACTTCCCTCTACTCTTTTCAATAGGTGCCGTGGGATCTTTTACATCCACCTGAGCTACCAATAACTTGAGCAAATGAGACCTCTGTTTAATTTTAATGTCTCAGCTGAAAGATGACACAGTCAGGTGTGTAGCATCACCCTTAGGCTGCACTTCAATATCAGCAGGGAAGCAATGTAACATTAGCAATTGATCTACCTGGTGTAGGAAAATAACCCATAGCCTTCTGCACCAAAGCCATGTGTGCTACTTTTTTGTTCCACTAAAACTGCACTTTTGTGGGACATCTTTGTTACTGTAGTTCTTTCGTTTCTTATAAACGGTGAGTAAATTATGCCTGTGCAGCATGGTTTCTTTGAATATCTGTCTCCTGCATTATTACTGCATCTTGTATTACATACGCCCATTGTTTTTCTAAGCAGCTCATCATGTTAATCCTCTACTTGTCAATGTGCAGACACTGACAGTTTTTGGTTCAGGCTTCACTCTCAGCTGTGTATACCAACAGCCTTTTTAATTGTGGAGTGTGTTTTGGTCCTACAAGTACATTCTGATTAAATGTATCATAATACAAATATATATCAGTTTCAGTTTCTCATAATATTTGAATCTCTCCCTCTTTGTTGTTATATTTTCTATTATATAGATTTATTATGTTTATTTTCTCTCCATTTATTTGTAATGATGAATGTTGTTAGTGCATATGCTCCACAAGTTGGGTGTGCGATGAAGGAGAAAGAAAAATTTTGGAGTGAGTTGGATGAAGTGGTGATGACTGTACCCAAGGGTGAGAGACTGATGATTGGAGCAGATTTCAATGGGCATGTTGGTGAAGGGAACAGAGGGGACGAGGAAGTGATAGGTAGGTATGGCGTTAAGCAAAGGAATGCAGAAGGTCAGATGACAGTGGATTTTGCAAAAAAGATGGGCATGGCTGTAGTGAATACATATTTTAACAAGAGGGAGGTGCATAGGGTGACATACAAGACTGGAGGAAGATGCATACAGATGGATTGTATCTTATGTAGAAGGGCCAGTCTGAATGAGATTGGAGACTGTAAAGTGGTGGCAGGGGAAAGTGTAGTTAGATAGCATAGGATGGTGGTTTGTAGGATGACATTGGTGATCAAGAAGAGGAGGAGGAGAGTGAGGGCAGCACCAAGGATGAAATGATGGAAACTGAAAAAGGGTAATTGTGAGGTGGAGTTCAGGGAAGACTTAAGACAGGTACTGGGTGGCAGTGAAGAGTTACCGAATAGCTGGATAACTACAGCAGAGCTAGTAAGGGAGATAGCTAGAAAGGTGCTTGGTGTGACATCTGGAAAGAGGAAGGAGGACAAAGAGACCTGGTGGTGGAATGAGGAAGTACAGGAGAGTATACAGAGAAAGAGGCTGGAGAAGAAGTGGGATTGCCAGAGAGATGAAGAAAGTAGACAAGAGTATAAGGAGATGAGGTGCATGGCAAAGAGAGAGGTGGCAAAGGCTAAGGATAAGGCATATGAAGAGTTGTATGAAAGGTTGGACATTAAGGAGGGAGAAAAGGACCTGTACCGAATGGCTAGACAGAGGGACTGAGCTAGTGAAGATGTGCAGCAGGTAAGGGTGATAAAGGATAATGAGGGAAACATACTCACAAGTGAGGAAAGTGCGTTGATCAGATGGAAAGAGTACTTTGAGGGGCTGATGAATGAAGAGAATGAAAGGGAGAGAAGGATGGATGATGTGCAGATAGTGAATCATGAAGTGCAGTGGATTAACAAGGAGGCAGTAAAGATAGCTATGAAGAGGATGAAGAATGGAAAGGCTGTTGGTCCAGATGACATACCTGTGGAAGCATGGAGGTGTTTAGGTGAAATGGCAGTGGAGTTTTTAACTAGATTGTTTAATGAAATCTTGGAAAGTAAGAGGATGCCTGAGGAATGCAGAAAAAGTGTTTTGGTACCGATTAAGAATAAGGGTCATGTGCAGAGCTGTAGTAACTGCAGAGGGATTAAATTGATCAGTCACAACATGAACTTATGGGAAAGAGTAGTGGAAGCCAGGTTAAGAAGGCAAGTGATGATTAGTGATCAGCAGTATGGTTTCATGCCAGGAAAGAGCACTACAGATGCGATGTTTGCTCTGAGAGTGTTCATGGAGAAGTACAGAGAATGTCAGAAGGAGTTGCATTGTGTCTTTGTGGACTTAGAGAAAGCATATGACAGGGTGCATAGAGAGGAGTTGCGGTATTATATGAGGAAGTTGGTGTCAGAGAAGTATGTAAGAGTGGTACAGGATATGTAAGAGGGTAGTGTGACAGCAGTGAGGTCTGTGGTGGGAGTGATGGATGCATTTAAGGTGGAGGTGAGATTACATCAAGGATCAGCTCTGAGCCCTTTATTTGCAATGGTGATGGACAGGTTGACAGACGAGATCAGACAGGAGTCCCCATAAACTATAATGATTGCAGATGACATTGTGATCTGTAGTGAGTGTAGGGAACAGGTGGAGGAGACCCTGGAGAGGTGGAGGTATGCTCTAGAAAGAAGAGGAATGAAGGTCAGCAGGACTAAGACAGAATATATGTGTGTGAATGAGAGGGAGGATAGAGGAATGTAAGGATGCAGGGAGTAGAGATGGCAAAGGTGGATGAGTTTAAATACTTGGGATCAGCAGTTCAGAGTAATGTTGAGTGTGGAAGAGAGGTGAAGAAGAGAGTACAGGCAGGATGGAGTGGGTGGAGAAGAGTGTCAGGAGTGATTTGTGACAGACGAGTACCGGTAAGAGTGAAAGGGAAGGTCTACAAGAGGGTAGTGAGACCAGATATATTATATGGGTTGGAGACAGTGGCATTGACAAAAAGGCAGGAGTCAGAGCTGGATGTGGCAGAGTTAAAGATGTTAAGATTTGTACTGGGTGTGACAAGGGTTGAAAGGATTAGGAATAAGTATATTAGAGGGTCAGACCAGGTTGGAAGGTTTGGAGACAAAGTCAGAGAGGAAAGATTACGTTGGTTTGGACATGTGCTGAGGAGGGATGCAGAGTATATTGGGAAAAGGATGCTAAGGATGAAGCTGCCAGGTAACAGGAAAAGAGGAAGGCCTAAGATAAGGTTTATGCATGTGGTGAGAGAGGACATGCAGTTGGTTGGTGTGATAGAGCAAGATGCAGAGGACAGGAACAAATGGAAACGGATGATCTGCTGTGGTGACCCCTAACGGGAGCAGCCGAAAGACGAAGAAGAAGAAGATACAATGTCATTGCAAATTGCACCCATCCCTGTAGCTAGGCCAATTGACCCTCCCCCACACAGGTGACTGCAGCAGTTCTGCCACCCCTAGCTGCATCAGGCACATCTAGGTACCATACTGTCCAGCTGCCTCCACCCCTCTTGCTTGACCTGCACCACCCACTTCAGGTAGCCCTGTACTGGGTACTGGTGCAGTTGCACCCACCAGTAGCACTGCCACTGGAGGTGGCACATTTCTCACACATCCGCAGCTGGCAAACATTGTGGGGGAGATTATCAACAGGAGGTTGGATGCCCATATTGGTCAAATGGCGCACATCCTCCAACATCCTTGTCCAATACCATCTCCACAATCTATGACAGTACCAAGTGTAGTAAGTAATCTCCCACTGGGTCTCATCTGTGAGAGACTGCAGCTGTGAACACTCTATCCTATTACCCACCCTTGTGTTCCCCTCCCTTTTGTGTCCATGTCCACCCCTGTTGGCTGTTCAACCATCCCCTCTGATTGTCTTCTCTCTATTTGTCTGATGTCTCCTTCACCAATGTGCTCCCACTCCCTAACACAAACCTCTTACCTTCCACTTAATTCCCTTACTTTCTTCAACAACTTTCCTTCTCTTTATGTATGAAAAATGGGCACCAGTCCCACAAAAAATGACCCCACCTACCTCCCATCCATCCTGCTCATTCTTTAGTTGCTCACCTTCTGTTTTACCCTCTGCCCTTTTCATCTTTTTTTATATTCCTATTTTCAATCTTTAATCTGGTCAAAAAAATAAAACACACCTCACATATGTCCCTGTAAGGCCTCCAAATCACTTATCATTTGCGATCACGCTCTGAACAATGGATAATGAAAAGTACCATCAGTTCACATGTGCGTCCATCAAGGAATGACACTGGTCATTTTATAGCAATGAGGAAGTGTAACCACTGACATGTACTACATATATTGGTCTCAGCTATCAGAGCACAAATGAGCTGAGCATCGTCAAGTAGTACTCTGCATTTACAACACATGGTGTAGCGAATACCTTTAGTGTGACTGCTTCTATAGCGCAGCATGTAAATGAATGGTTTTGTATAGTGTGAATGGTGAGAGCTGATGGTTCAAGTTCCATAAAGGTTGAATGCTTATTGTGTCATCTATTATTTCATTCAAAGTGTGTAATAATCACCTGCTATATGCTCAACTGTCACCTTTAGCATGACTGCTCCTATAGCTCCACTAGTAAATTAAGGGTTTTTAATAGTTTTAAGAGGAGGGAGTTAAAGGTTCAAGTCCCCTCAGGACTGTATATAGGCACATTATTACAATAGGGTTCTTTTGTCATAACATTTACATTATAATACAGGTACAGTGGTCAGAATCTACTTATGTCATAAGTGCTTTAGGTTGATATATTTTGGCAGTTTTGTATACCTCACCCATCACATAATTTTTTTAATATTTTTTTTGTCTTTAGTTACTTTGAGATTATCTGTGTTTTATTCCTCCTTCTTCATTGTCTTCCACATCCCGGATTGTGTCACCACCTCCCTTTGCAGTCTTGTCTACATGTTTTTTTTTGTTTTTTTTTTCCCACCTGTGACCCTACTTCTAGGTCTACCCTCATACCTTACTCATACTTCATCTGTTTATATGTATCCATGGGTCAAAAATTAGATCAACACACAAGTCTCATAATCATAAAGGGTGGTTTCAAACCTTCATTTACGTTATACAGATATCATAAATAATGTGAACAGCATTTACATTTGAACAGTGACCATGGGTCAGTACAACAGCCTAAATGTTAGATAATTATAAACAGAATCCAAATACTCTCTATAGATCAGAAAAAAGATTTATAGTATATCAGATAGAAATTGTAGTCAATACACCTTTGTACTTTATTAACAAATTCATAAAGTCACAGGCACCTAATGAACATTTGAGTAGTTATAACCCTAAGGAGAGAAGTACAAATGCAGAAGAAAGTTCAAGTTTATGTGATGCTCTGAATGCTTTTACTACAAGCTAGAATGAAAGCAAAATTCATTAACAGGCACATTTTCAACAGATCAGTATGTCTAGCCAGATATGGAATGCAAGGACATGTATAGTTTCTATAAAGTTTTGTGTCTTGTTGCTGTCAGCTAGACTGACACCAAAGTTCATGAATGAAGGACTCGTACAAGACTATAATATTACATCCATGCTACTGAGATAATGATCTGTAGACAAATGCAGTTTTTCAGGCACTGAATGAAATATGTGGTACAATATCTCAGAAGTAAGACAAACTAAAAAGTATACAAGAACACCAGGTAATAGTATGAGTGTGTTTTTACATGTAATACTCATAACTAGGAATGCTATAGGAGAAAGAAAGCGATTAAAACTGAAAGTAGTACATACTGTATGACTGTAATCCGATATAAACAGTAAATATTAAGGAAATTCGTATCAGGTAAGGATAATTACTCAGAGAAAGGTTCGCAGTATTAAAGGTCCAGTCATATCTTTTGAGTTCCATTATCCTAGATCTCTAAAATAATTGCGTTTATGATCAGGATTTGGTAGAGATATAAGCATTTCCCTAAAGGTTTTCAGTTTGTCAATTAATCTGAGGATTGCTGGCATGTTCACCCAAGGTGCTGGTGCTGCTTTGAAAATACCCTTTCTGTAGCAGTTACCTTAACTGGTGATTTTCCTACTTGCAGTACCCCAGTGCTTCATAGGGAATATGCTCACCCCCTGAATTTTTGGGGAGTGCTTAACAGTATGAATGATGTCTTGCTACGTTTTTGATTAGTCAACAGCTAGTTATTACAGACCAAACACACAATTTCCTGCATGGATTTTGAAATGCTGTCAGCACAGTTGCCTGCTTTTGTGATGACAGTGTTATCTGCATAAAACAGACAGTTAATCTGAAGCCATTCCCAAGGCAAATTGTTAATAAAAAGTGAGGAAATATAAGGGATCAAGGACAGATGCTTGTGGGAGACCTTTTGATACAAGTCTTGCTGCAGACTTCTCTGTTCCTATTACATTGAAAGGGGGGTCAGATAGGTAGACTTTAAATGATAGGGTGACTAAGGCTGAAGAACCTGTAGAAGATAGCTTGTGGAATAGAAGTGAGTGGTCCACAGTCTCACAGGCTCTTTTGAGGTCTAGAAATGTAGCACCTTAGCACATTTCCTACAACATAAAATGAAGGAAAATATCACTTCTTATGGTCCCTTGTAACAATTGAACCTCCCTCTGGCTTTTGAGCTGGTGCATTATTTTCACCTGAGGTGGGGGTCATACAGACCATTTGTTACACTTGGAGCACACAAACTCGATGTGGTGCTGTTATCCATGCAGGGACCTCAATCTTCTCTCTTATGGTCTTAACATTCCATGCATGCCCATCATTTTCACTGGAGGGCATGCAATGGGCATGGCATGGGTTTATCATCTCTCTGAGTGATGTAAATCTGCAGATGACCCCAGTTGCAAGAATGAGTGCACTATGTGCATGTTTCTCTCCTATTCACCAAGGAAATTGGTGTAATTTGTGCTCAACCCTTCCCCCAGGTTGATATGAGCAGACTCAGCCCCTTCACTCCTCTCATTGCTCACTCAGCTGCAGTAGTTTCTTGAGCTGCCAGCTGAACAGAGGTCACCAGGGACACAGAGCTCAATCACACTAATTCAATGCAGCTGGCGGAAAATACAATTTTTCTGAGAAAAAAATATCTGTTTGGCTCCATTTTAACAAGAAAATGTTAATATGATTCAAGTATATTTTGAATGAACTGCAAAATATACATGCTTGTCAGACCCAAAATAGCATAAACCAAATCATTATATAAAACTACTGATGATGCTCAGCAATAAAGGACCATATTTTTGTGACCATATGAACAGCTACAACTTTTGTAGAATATCTCATGATACTCGGCTACGAAATACAGTTATCTAGTGATGTCAAATGTAAAGACACAGATACAACTTTATGTGCATGCAGTAACTTTAAGGCATACAAACCTAAACTGGGAAGATATATCTGGTTACAAAACATGTTGATATTCAGGAGAAATAAAAAGAATGTTTACTTATGTTGTAATGACCGCTTCAAAAAGAAGCATTCTAGGCCATTATTGTACTTGGCCTGCTGAAGAAAAGTTTGGAATAACCACAATGAAAATAATTTACAATGCAAAATAACAGACTGTGGCATTCAGCACCTCTGTACCGATGGCTCAGATGTCTATAAATAAAAGACCATATCTGTGTCCCCCTTTCAATTTTCATTGTGAAACCTTCAAGCAGCCATCACATTATATTCAGCTATAAACATCAACTACCCTTAGGTTCCTCATAATGAATTTGGCCATACCACTTTAGTTGGCTCAGGTCACTAGTCATAGTCTGCAGTGTGTGTATGACTCTGATACTTCTTCCAGGGCTATGGTCAATGGTACATTTTAAGGAGGTTTGCTTGGCTCCATTCTCAGAACCTTCCAGATGATGTTAAAAATTAAATTTTAAATTCTCACTTGGATAGAAGACATTTAGTGTTTGGTCCCTCTGCTACAGAGGTGATCAAAAAGTGTTATGAAAGGGGCAAGCTGATTCAGGGATTTTCTAAGATTTTTTTTTTAGCCCTCCTTTTCCAAATTGTCTAAGGGATTTTCTTTCTCCTCATCCAATTTCAGCAAAAACGCAGAATATAGTTTCAACAGAATTCAGGTAAACATACATTTAAGAATTAACAAGGAGGTACCATAAAAAACATTCTCAAGCCTCCAAAAAATTAAGGACACACCAACAAATCTGAATGACTGTTAAAGAGACCCTGTGACCCCTCCTCCCAACCTGGCCCTTTTTCTCTTCCACAAAGTCTGAATCTCCTTTTTCTCGTTGGCATCAGATTGTTTCAGACAAATTGGTTCTGAAAATAATTAATCAGTTATAGATGGCAGTGGAAGGCAATTTCTTCTTTCCAGGGGATCATTCCTCATCCTGCAGATCAGATGTTTTTCATCTGTTCATCACATGCTGTCCCAAGGAATGATAAAACCAGTTCTTCATTCCCAGGTGGAGAAGGGATTTTATTCAAGGATGTACCTTAGTCACAAAGAAAGGAAATTCGTGGAAACCGGTTCATAGATTAGTACTAAGCTAACTGCCCTTGTGAGCCATTTTAAGCCTAGCCAGTTATGCCTTGGGAGACTCAAACCCTGCACCTTGTGTTTGTAAGGCAAACACTTTAACCATTAGGCCACCCTCCCAACCCTTGTGGAAGTTTCTTTCATAAAACCTGTTTGTGATAGTATACAAATTCAAATTGATGTCACTTCACAACCTGTTGCCTCTTCTCCTCTTTCAAGTTTCCTGGTAACAGTAGACTTAAATGATGCTTAGCACATTTCTATTCATTCAGACTTCAGGCTTTTCTCTTAGGGTTTTGTGTGTCTGGATATCACATTATCAGTTTTCTGCCTTACTCTTTGGACTATCCACTGAACCAAGAGTGTCCACAAAGTGTCTAGCTCCAGTTATAGCTTATTGCAGGCTACAGGATATCCTCATGTTTCCGTATATAAAGAAGTTGATTATATTTGCAGAGACTTTTGCAAAATGTCAGGAATTTCTGTCTTGGGTGAGAGATCTCTTGCACAAGGTGGGATTCCAAGAGAACATTCAAAAGTCTTTCTTGACTCCATGACACAGGATTGTGTTCCTGGGATGTCAACTACACACCTCAGTTCAAAGAGCTTTCCTTCCACAGGGAAAAAACAGATCTTTATTTAAATGTTTCTAAGGTTTTTCAGTCAGATTTCAGTCACTGTGAGGAAATACCAAATTACAATACTCTCATCCTTGGCTAAACTAGAGAAATGCATACATTCAACTAATTCCCTATCTACCAGACAATAACCTCCTCTTCAACTCTCAGCATGGGTTTAGGCCAAAGCACAGCACCACAACCAATCTAAGTTTCACAGACACACTCAATCATCTTAGAAATAAAGGACAATTTGTATCATCTTTCTTCCTTGACAATGTCAAAGCCTTCTGACACAGGTTCACATCAACGAACTTGCCTCTCTAAACCTCTCTCAGACATCTGATGGCTCCATAGCTACTTGTCAGAATGACAAGCAGTCGTGGCAAAATGAAATCTTATCTCTACTACTGGTCTCAGTAGGTGTAGCACAAGGTTCAGTTCTTGGACCACTATTCCTTACCATTTTTACCAACAATCTGAGTTCAGCAACACCCTCAGCATCCATTGTACAATATGCAGATAATTCATCACTCATCTGCGCAGCCACCTCTTTTCCAAACTCTTACAAATAACTCAAAAAAGTATTTACAGACATAGAACAATATCTGTCGATCAACTCATTCTCAACCTCAATAAGACTAAATTAATGCCATTTTCAAACAACAAAACAGTTCAGTTCCCCATTCCTTTCATTATCTACTCTTCCAACAACACTAAAATTGAACCTGTGGAACACACCAAGCTGCTAGGCATCACTATCAACAATGCCCTTAAATATGACAAACCCATAGTCCAGGCAATCAAAAAGGTACACATCAAACTAGGGTCTCTGTACAGAACCAAGCCATTCCTCACCCAAACTTCCAGACAGGCCATTGCAAAAACACATCTGCTATCCACACTGTTATATGCCTCTCGAATTTTTTACAAATCTAAGAAAAACTGACCTAAACAAGCTTGACACCTGCTACAATAAAATAACGAGGTTTGCCTTTAACTACACAAACCAATCTCACCATTGCTCACCTCTCCACCAATTAACCTGGATAGACCTTCCAAATCTGTTGACCTTCATCCAGCTAACTGTCCACACCATTATACGCCAACCAGATAATTGCCCTCCCCTCAAAAACAGTTCAGCTCTACTCTAACAGTAGACCCCTCCAATCATCCAACAAATTATTACTAGAGGTCACTAGTGCAAATAGTAGATTCGGGGTTGCTCTGTTCTCTAAACAACTATCTAAAATCTTGAACTCTATTCCCCAGCATATACTTCTCACAACCAACTCTTCCATTTTCAAAGAGCTTCTTAAAAAACTGGTTATGCTCCTGCTCTTCCCCAGGCTGACCAGTCTTCACTTTCTGCCTTCTCTCTTCTCTTTTCTCTTCCTTCTCCTAATCCTCTACAATTCTTCTCTCAAGCCCTCACCTGCTTTCTCTTCTTCTTGCATCTCTCATTACTAATCACATTACTTTTCAATCTCTCATTACTAATCACACTACTTTCTAATTCAGCCTTCATCTTGACAAGTGAATTCATATTAACCTCACATCTGTTACTGCACATCTCTCAATACTTACAAACAAATTATACCTAACTTCCACTATGATACCTACCATACCTTCGCCCCGCATCTTGACCCTCACAAACTCTATTTTTTCTCTGCTGTTGTCCTAAGCATATAAATAATCTGAATTGGTGTATACTGTATAATGCCTGCAGTGTAAATGCAAGTTATTATATTAATAATATTATATCTTGGAACTTTTCTCCCCAGGCTTCTTCTGAAAAGGGGCTACTGGCCCAGTGGGACACTCCCGGTAAACAAATGTAAAATAAAACAAAGTAAAATAAATACCTCAGGATTTTGGGTCTCATGGCATCTATGATTCTTATGATACCCCTGGCAAGACTCCACATTTGAAAAATACAGTGGTATCTGAAATCACTTTGGTCCCAGCATCAATACCCTTTATCTTATTAGATTCCAGCACTGGGGTTTGTCAGAAAAGAAATCACTTGGTGGAGGTAACAGATATCCTTAAACTGAGTTCTCCCCTTCTCCCTCCTTGCTCCAAAGTGGTCAGTCACAACAGATGATTCAGTCTTTGCTTGGGAAGCAGTTTCAGAAGAGGCAAAAACTGCAAGGGGGTGTGGGACACCAAGGACAGACTCAAGCACATAAATAACAAGGAGATGCTTGCCATGATCAAGGAACTCAATTCCCTGAACCATCTCTAGCACCCAGGACCACTTCAAGTGGTTACAGACAAATCCACAGTGAGTGGTACATCAACAAGCAAGAGGGAACCAGGTCATATCTGATTTGTAGACTAACCATGTTAGCTTGGGATATAACATCACAGCAGAATCTCACTGTACATGCATCCTACTTTCTGTAAGAGCAAAATTGTATGGCAGACAGGCTGAGGTAGACCAGGGCAGATCTTCATGAATGGAAACTAGATCTGGGGGTCTTCCAAGATTTGATCTGTGAGGAGCTCCTCAAGTAGACCTCTTTGCCTCCTCTCTAAACAACCAACTGGCAAAATTATTTTTCCAGGAATGCATACAAAAAGGCCTGGAAGACAGATTATTTTTCTTTTATTTGGATACTAATATCTAGGGTATGTCTGAAGAATCAGAAGGAAGCATCTAAGATCATTGTGGTGACTCCCTTCTGGCCCAGGCAACCACAGTTCTCCCTTTTTTTGGAAATTGCCAGTACTAAAAGTATCTTCACAGAATGGATCTACTCACACAAGAACAGGTGTGTCTGATACATCCCAACATAAACCACTTTAAACTGACTTAGATGATAGTGCCTTGATTCCTTTTAGACACCCATTTTCTGAGGATGTGGAGCAGGTACTAATGGAGGCAAGAAAACCTGCTACTAGAAAATCATGTATTAGCAAATTTAAAAGGTTTTTTAGTTGGTGCAGACAAACTAACCAGTACTCATTCAGGGTAGTTGTTATCTGGTTTTACAACATTTTTATGCATTACTATCCTATTGCTTTTCTTTTTCCTCTGTCAAGGTTCATTCATTGGCAATTTCAGCATGTGTGCCCATGGCTCTTCCTCTTCCAAGGCAGTTGAATGTCAAACATGTTCTTCTTGAAAGGGGGATTTACATAACAAGCCTCCAAATAAACCAGTGTCCCCTCCTTTTATGTTAGAGAAAAATTAAATCTGCAAATCTGGCTGACGTGAGATTCTTAACATGGGAGACAGATTTATTGATTCCTCTGACCTCTGCAAGAAGGGTATCTGAGTTGCAAGCTCTTATGGTGAGTCAACCCTACCTCATGTTCCACAAGGACAGGGTTTCTTTGAGAACTAATCCTTCTTTTATCCCTAAAGTGGCATCTGTGTTTACTTTAAACCAAACTATCCATCTTCCCATTTTCTTTCCTGAAACTAAAAATGAGGGGAAAGGATACTCCATATCTTGGATGTACACAGACAACTTAGGTACTATCTTGACAGAAGTAAATACTTCAGATCATCTGATTGATTGTTCATTTCTTGTGAAGGTAAGAAAAAGGCACAACTGGTGTCAAAATATACCATTTCCAAATGGTTGTCTAAGGCTATTACCTTTTTATTACACTCACTATGACAAATTTATTCCAGGTAGGGTCAAGGCCCACTCTACAAGGGCCTTAGCTTTTTGGAAAATGTTGGATTCTAGAAGCTGCTACATGGTACTCTGTACATACTTTTACAAAGGGTTACAAGATGGATTCCTTCTCTAGGTCTAGATCATGCTTTGCTAGGGCAATTCTCCAGGGGCTCCTTGACTCTTCTCCTTCCATGCCCCAAATATAGATATCTATGGTAATCTCTCCATATAGCTAAGGCTACTGCAGCAGTGATCAATATAAAGAGTATAGTATAGTTGTGTAAGTTGAACTCACCAGAATAGTAGATGCTTGAATAGTCACTGCTGCAGTAGTCACTTCCTCCCTCCACCCCCCTTGTTTTTTGGTGTGTTTCTATTCTAGGGTGTGGACATTTATTTTTTGTTGCTTATAGCCTTGCCTTTTCAGGGCACAGCCTCACTGTCTCTGCTGGCAGGAAAGCTCTGAAGGGCTTTATGCCCAAACTTGTATTTTAGTCAGCTTAGTTCATGTTGCTTGACAGTTTGGGCAATTGGAAGGTGCCCTGTAGCTTTGGAAGCTGCCTGTTATATCCTTAGCAGGATAGAACCCATATAGCTAAGACTACTACAACAGTGATCAATATAACATTATGTATTCTAGGCTATCATTCTATTCTGCACACTGGCTAGAACTTCACACCACATCCCAGTGGAAACAATGTAATCCACATCAATCAAAGCATCTGGTGTGTATGCATGAACGGTCATATTTCAGGCTCCCTTTAAGCTTTGATTATGAAACTTTAAGGCAGTAACAGAGTAAGATCCAGACATTCACCTAAGACTCCTACTTGGAAAAAGTTCAGTGAAACTCAGTATCACTTTAGCTGCAAGAAAGCAGGGTATCATCTGCATGTTACTACTGGAAATATTTTTTCGTGTGAAATATATAGGATGCTTACTATTAGTGTAATACAGACTTGGTGCACATATGTTCTGAACATTAGCATCGCCTACTGTTGAGAGCAGAGGTCAAATAACTCGCAGGTAGAAACCTGGCATAGTTGCAGACTGACAATAAAAGCAATTTAAAAAGCTGGATCATCTAGCAGTATCTAAGGAGTTTGATATTTTCCCTACAGCTCTTCACAATAAGAAAAAAAATAGGAAGTTCTAATAAGATACTTGTGTGTAAAACACATTCAAGGATGAATTTCTGTCTCCAAGAATTTAATTGCATCTCAATTCTGGTTTATACAGCACACAGACATTGTCAGTTTACACAGTAAATACCTCATCTTTTATGCAGTAACAGAAATGTTACCCTTGGCTAGTGAGATAAAAATACCTTTTTATTCCACTTGTGACATAATGTGAACTTAGTGCACATATATTCTGGCCTTGTCAGCAGACGTCAAATAGCCCCCAGGTACAGTGGCAGAGTGTAACAAACACCATCTGAAATTATGCATTTCCTAGGTGTATCTAAGAGGTCATACAACAGTTCCCCTAGGGGAAATCAGAAAAAAAATATATGTATCAGGGAGTTCTAAGATACTTTGATACAAATTACACTAGTAGACTCCACAGAATCAGGTAGACAGCAAATGTTGGACGTGTGATGGGGAAGAAAGAGATAATTGGGAACATATTTTCTGGGAGTATGAGTTGGCAGACTTTAAAGATTCCTTGCAGATTACTCTACCAGAGAAACTGGGTGAGCAAACTGGTATGTCTAGGGAATTTTTTCTGAGCTATGATGCAGAAATGGAATTGTCTAGACATAGTAAGGCCACGCTGAGTCTAATTATGGTGGCTACCAAAAAAGCAATTACTAGGAAATGGAAATCAAAGTCTAAACCAACAGTACTAGAAGTGAATATAGTAACAGAGATGAAACAACTGGGTTGGTATCTTTAGAAAAGGGTAGGAGAAAATTACACAGAAAAAACGAAAACTGTGGGAACAATACATGCAGGAGAGGAATGAGGTTTAAAAGAAGGCAGGATTTGAATGAGCTATGTAATGTTTGACTGACAATGATTGGGTAGATAAGTGATGCATGTTTGCAACTAAGACTATGTCAATATGCTTCTGTTTTCATTTATATAAACACATGATTGCCTATGTCATAAGTGATAATTTAATAATGATGTTTCTTGTTTAAAAAAAAAAACAGAATGCAATTCTATCCTGAAGGATTTCACTGCATTTTAGTGTTGATTTTTTTGGTATACAGAATGTAGACCTCACCTTACATACCAATAGTGAATTGGCTGGTGAAATAAAAAAAAGAAAAAAAGAAAAACTTTATGTACTTACCATAACATTCCCTCTCTGTTGTCGATTTTCATTCCTCCTCTTGACTGATGGGTTCAGATCTGAGGCATCAGACTGACTCAGTCGCTGTAAAAGCTTGTGACAATCCATAACTCTCCAGCTTCTCCCTTACCCACAACGCATCCTTCACCATTGCCTCAGATCTTGTTTGCAAGCAATAAAGAAAGATGTACTCTTGCAACTTATACATATATGCTTATAATTCAGACAGTCAGTCTCAGAGAGGAAGAGGCAATGCCACATCTGGAGCTGGTAAGGTTGTAAGGATATAACCAAATTGCTATATCCCCTTGCTTTTCTAGAATAAACCTAAAAAGGTCGGGGATTGCTGGGAGGGGAGTTGATGAGGAATGAAAATTGACAACACAGATGGAATGTTATGGTAAGTACATAACTTTATCTGATGTCAATTTACATTCAGTCTTCGACTGAGGGGACAGAGTCCCCAGCTACTTAGAACTCTGGGTGGATTCAAAGAAGGATATTTCTGAGCACCACTGAGCCAAAAGATGCCCTACCTCTGGACACCAGATCCAGTTATAATGAGAGATAAAGGTGTGAGGGGAAGCCCAAGTTACTGGTAAACAAATTTCATCCATGGAAGTTCTTGAATGGAAAACTGAAGAGGTAGCTACAGCTCTGGTAGAATGAGCCCAAACTTTGTAAGGCAAATTCATTCTTGACTTCCCATAAATAAAGCAGATACAGTCAGTAAGCCATTTAGCTAAGGTGACTTTAGATACAGGTGTGCCCAGTTTCAAGTCAGCAAAGGGTACAAACAATTGATCAGTTTTTCTGATATCTTTTGTGCTATAAAGATAGAAATGTAACTGTATGCACATCTAGCAAATGTAACAAGTA